>NW_027331926.1:1894187-1924589 GCF_048418815.1 Hemitrygon akajei | reverse complement strand
AGCTTAGGTGTATATTACAAAGTGTGAACCAATACATGTGTGATCAAATGTAGTGCATTACAGAAGTTTGTGCAAATACTAATCTCTACTTAACATTTAAATTTAACATTCTGTCAATCTACTATGATGTGGTCTTTATTATTCACAGGTTTGTTACAAAAAAACAAAATCAAATTCCTGCAAAACCAGATCCTGTCATTCAAAGTGGCATTTGGTCAACCCTTGCCCCTTTTCCACTTAACTCTCACGTGGTTAGCTGGCTGACCAGCGCGGATTAGGCCTTCACTGACTCCCTTCACAGGTGCTCCCTTATCACCAATGTTTCCAAACTCAGCCCATTTGCTGAACTTCCACACACTCATCAATTTTCAAACAGTTCATTAATTTTATCTTCAGGGTCTTTATTTCTATTAGTCTCCCGTTTAACATCTGAAGGTGATCCCTCTTGGTCAAAACAACACTTCAGGTTCTGTCTCTCCAAATCACAAACTTGAACAACATCAGCATGTTGTTTATCCTTAAATTTCAAAACAAACTGTAATTGACTCGCAGGCACCTTGTTAACAAGCCATTGTTTAGTTAACTGTCCCTTCACTTTGATCGAAAGTTATGAAACCAAACCGACCTTAACTTTTATTTATTCAGATGTCTAGGATCAATACTTTACCCTTTTTCTTCAATAATATTGATCTCACCAGCTTTCATCTCTTCATTAACTTTTAACACAAGTGACTGAGAATCCTCAGTTTCTAGCGGTGCCAGGTTAACCCTTTCTTCACTGAACCAAGTCCATCTGACCCAAAAGGACTGAATTCCTTTTTAACCAAATCAGATCCCTCAGACCCTTTCTGAGTTTGCATCGCAAGGTTCAGTACCCTGTGCATCCACATCCTTCACATGCTGAACACAAGCAAACGGGACATCTGCGTCTCCTAGGTTTTAATACCAGTCCCCCTTTCAAATTCCAAGTTCCCTGATCCTCCCAGCTACTCTCTGGGCAACTCCCCCTCCGGAGTAATCTCACCCTTGCGGGCTAAAACAACCTCGTCTGCTAACCCAGCAGACTCCTTCAAGGTAGCGGCATCCTTTTCATTCTAGAACTACCCTCATATCATCGGGAACACACTTAAATTCTTCAACTGCAAACAGCTCTTTCAAGCTACAAGTGTCCAACCCTGGACCTTCTAACTGCCACATCCGTTTCTCATCTTGGCTCTGTGCCTCCATAACTTCCTTCCTCACTCCAAAATCTTCACCTAGGGGTATCTTATAGCAACGTTCAAAATTCCGTTCCTTGACAACAATAAATGTGCTTCGTCTCCCTTACTTTCCTCAGCTCCACCCTGCTCCGTTTTACCACCTCTAACCTCTCCTGGGACAGGGCTGATAGAAATGTCACTTTAGAGCGTAGAAGGTTGAGGGGCACTTGATAGAGGTATTTAAAATTATAAGGGAGATGGATAGAGTTGACGTGGATTGGCTTTTTCCGCTGAGGGTAGGGGAGATTCAAAGAAGAGGACATGAGTTGAGAGTTAGGGGGCAAAAGTTTAGGGGTAACCACGAGGGGGGATTTCTTTACTCGGAGGACTGGTAGCTGTGTGGAACGAGCTTCCAGTAGAAGTGTTAGAGGCAGGTTCGGTATTGTCATTTAAAGTAAAATTGAATAGGGATATGGACAGGAAAGGAATGAAGGGTTATGGGCTGAGTGCGGGTCGGTGGGACGAGGTGAGAGTAAGCGTTCGGCACGGACTAGGAGGGCCGAGATGGCCTGTTTCCGTGCAGTAATGGTTATATGGTTACTAATCCCTCCCCGATCTTTTCAGCCACCTCTTCAGAGGCCGTCTACTGCGGTATACTTAATACGTCCTATTCTCTCATTATCTTTCTCGGACCCGCCACAGCTCCAGGGCCCCCAGACCCACTCCACCTCCCCCCGCTGCCCAGAGTAAGGGTCCCGACAGGTGAGAAGCTAAAATTGAGGCAAGAACTTACTGTTGAGAGCCACGCAGTAAGCGAGCATGTTGGAGTCATGTTGGAAGTTGCCCGAGATGCAGATCGTTCAGGAGCGCCTGTTCACGCAGGAATAAGCTCCCCTCCGAGACTGCCGGTGTATTTATGTGGTGAGATGCCACTGGACACGTCATCAAAGACACGGTCAGAGACTTGGGGCGCTGGGAAGGAGGTGCTCCGGAGGGCGGTGCCCGTCCTTGTTCACTCCACAAGGCGGAGACGGGTCGGCACATTCTGTTCCCGTTCCACAGACGTTCAGGCGACAGGGCTGACAACGCACGGCTGATTCCATTATAACAGTAGGTATAACGTGTGACATCAATCTACATGTAGATTGGTTGAAACAAATTGGTAAGGGTGCTGAGGAAGAGGATTTCTTGGAATGTATGCGGGATGGTTTCCTGAACCAACATGTCGTGGAAGCAACTAGAGGCAGGCCATTCTAGATTGGGTATTGAGCAATGGGGAAGGTTTATTTAGCAATCTCGTCGGGCGAGGCCCCTTGATTAAGAGTGACCATAATATGGTGGAATTCTTCATTACGATGGAGAGTGACATAGTTAATTCTGAAACAAAGGTTCCGACTTAAAGAAGGGTAACTTTGAAGGTCTAAGACGTGGATTAGCTAAGATAGACTGGCAAATGACACTTAAAGGGTTGACGGTGGATATGCAATGGCAAGCATTTAAAGATCGCATGGAAGAGCTACAACAATAGTTTATCCAGTGTGGCAAAAGAATAAACCAGGGAGGTGGTGCACCCGTGGCTGACAAGGGCAATTAGGGATAGTATCAAGTCCAAAGAAGAAACATATAAATTAGCCAGAAAAAGCGGCACACCTGAGGACTGGGAGAAATTCAGAGTCCAGCAGAGGAGGACAAAGGGCTTAACTAAGAACGGGAAAAAAGATATGAGAGAAAGCTGCAGGGAACTTAAAAACTGACTGTAAAAGCTTTTATAGATATGTGAAAAGAAAAAGATTGCTCAAGACAAATGTAGGTCATTTACAGTCAGAAACAGGTGAACTGATCATAGGAACAAAGACATCGCAGACCCATTTGAATAACTACTTTGGTTCTGTCTCACTAAGGAGGACAAAAATAATCTTCCAGAAATAGTCGGGGTCCGAGTGTCTAGTGAGATGGAGGAACTGAGGGAAATACATTTTAGTAGGGAAGTGGAGTTAGGTAAATTGAAGGGATTAAAGTCAGATAAAGTCAGATGGTCTGCATCCCTAGAGTGTTTAAGGAAGTAGCCCCAGAAATAGTGGATGCATTAGTGATAATTTTCAAAACTCCTTAGATTCTGGATTAGCTATTGAGGATTGGAGGGTGGCTAATGTAACACCACATTTTAAAAAAGGAGGGAGATAGAAGCCGGGAAATTATAGACCCGTTAGCCTGACATCAATGGTAGGGAAAATGCTAGAGTCGGTATCAAAGATGTGATAACAGCACATTTGGAAAGAGGTGAAATCATCGGACAAAGTCAGCATGGATTTGTGAAAGGAAAGTTATGTCTGACGAATCTTATAGAATTTTTTGAAGATGTAACTACTAGAGTGGATAGGGCAGAGCCAGTGGATGTGGTATATTTAGATTTTCAGAGCTTTTGACAAGGTCCCACACAGGAGATCAGTGTGCAAACTGAAAGCATACGGTATTGCGGTTATGGTATTGATGTGGATAGAGAATTGCTTGGCAGACTGGAAGCAAAGAGTGGGACTAAACGGGACCTTTTCAGAATGGCAGACAGTGACTAGTGGGATACCGCAAGGTTCGTGCTGGGACTCCAGTTGTTTACAATATATATTAATGATATAGACGAGGTAATTAAATGCAGCATCTCCAGGTTTGCGGATGACACGAAGCTGGCGGCGGTGTTAGCTGTGAGGAGGATGCTAAGAGGATGCAGGGTGACTTGGTTAGGTCAGGTGAGTGGGCAAATTCATGGCAGATGCAATTTAATGTAGATAAATGTGAGGTTATCCACTTTGGTTGCAAGAACAGGAACACAGATTATTATCTAAACGGTGGCCGATTAGGTAAAGAGGAGGTGCAACGAGACCTGGGTGTCATTGTACACCAGTCATTGAAGGTGGGGCATGCAGGTATAGCAGGCGGTGAAAAAGGCAAATTGTATGTTGGCATTCATAGCAAAAGGATTTGAGTACAGGAGCGGGGGTGGGGGGGGGGGGGTCTACTGAAGTTGTACAAGGCCTTGGTGAGACTGCACCTAGAGTATCGTGTGGAGTTTTGGTCTCTTAATCAGAGGAAAGACATTCATGCCATACAGTGAGTACAAAGAAGGTTCGCCAGATTGATTCCTGGGATGGCAGGACTTTCATATGAAGAAAGACTGGATCGACTAGGCTTATACTCACTGGAATGCAGAAAATTGAGTGGGGATCTTATTGAAACGTATAAAATTCAAAAGGGATTGGACAGGCTAGATGCAGGAAAATTGTTTCCGATGTTGGGGAAGTCCAGAACGAGGGAGTGATAGTTTAAGTATAAAGAGGAAGCCTTTTAGGACCGAGATGAGGAAAGATTTCTTCACACAGAGAGTGGCGAATCTGTGGAATTCTCTACCGCAGGAAACGGTTGAGGCCGGTTCATTGGCCTATATTTACGCAGGAGTTAGATATGGCCCTTGTGCCTAAGGGATCAGAGGGTATGGAGAGAAAGCAGGTACAGGGTTCTGAGTTGGATGATCATCCATGATCATACG
This sequence comes from Hemitrygon akajei, assembly GCF_048418815.1. Lineage (NCBI taxonomy): Eukaryota > Metazoa > Chordata > Chondrichthyes > Myliobatiformes > Dasyatidae > Hemitrygon > Hemitrygon akajei. Next base: position 1,919,849 of record NW_027331926.1, on the reverse strand, counting down.
AAAGGTGGTGCAGGCTCGAAGGGCCGAATGGCCAACTCCTGCACCTATTTTCTATGCTTCTATGCTGTGTATGTGAGTGTGCGGCGGGGTGTAGAGAGGAGAGAAATTAGAGTTCGATGGGCCTCTCAGAGGGAGCGGACGAGAGGCTCCCGTTGACTCCGGGCATTTACCAGAACGTCGCCTGACTTTCCTTGGTCGGCGGGTGTGTGCCCCCCTACCTTGCACGCTGATGATCCCTCCGTTCGTCGACACGACCCCACCATTCACGGCGTTTGTCCGACACTTGCGCCTCGGTGTCCCCCCCCCCCACCCCCCGACGATCGAAACTCTCCCACATTTCAGTGCGATCCCTGCATTGTACACGGATGCCGCCTCTGTCTCCCGGCACTGTTAACAGTCCGAGTCCCAACTCTGTGCGCCGAGACTTGTCATCTGAGTTAAATCTGCCTTCAAGATCATCCGCCATGCACGATGTGTGTGAATCTGTGTGTTTGCGCGCCCTACCCTTGGGCACCGATGTCACCCTGACCCTTGACACACCCTGTGTGTGACCATGACGCGACCTCAGAACTACCCCGGCTTTCCCACAGTCCTATATTTCTCTAAGCTCCATGTAGCCATCCAGGAGTCTCCTGAGAGACCCTACCGTTTCCGCCTCTACCCTCGCCCTCCGGCACTCCATTCCACGCACACACCACCCTCTGCGTAAAAAAAACTTCCCCCGACATCTCCTCTGTACCTACTTCCAAGCACCTGTCAAAACTGTGCCCTTTAGTGCTGGCCATTTCAGCCCTGGGGACATGCATCTGACTATCCACACGATCAATGCCTCTTATCATCTTGTACCCCTCTATCAGGTCTCCTCTCATCCTCCGTAACTTCAAGGTGAAAAGGCCAAGTTCACTCAAGCTATTCTCATGAGGCATGCTCCCCAATCCAGGCAACATCCTTGTAAATCTCCTCTACACCCTTTCTATGGCTTCCACGTCCTTCCTGTAGTGAGGCGACCAGAACTCAGCACAGAACTCCAAGTGGGGTCTGACCAGGGTCCTATATAGCTGTAACAATTACCTCTCGGCTCCTAAATTCAGTTCCACGATTGATGAAGGCCAACACACCGTAAGCGTTTTTAACCACAGAGTCAACCTGCGCAGCTGCTTTGAGCGTCCTATGGACACGGACCCCAAGATCCCTCTGATCCTCCACACTGCCAAGAGTCTTACCATTAATACTATATTCTGCCAATCATATTTGACCTACCCAAAATGAACCACCTCTCACTTCTCTGGGTTGACCTCCATCTGCCAATTCTCAGCCCAGTTTTGCATCCTATCAATGTCCCGCTGTAACCTCTGACAGCCCTCCACACTATCCACAACACCTCCAACCTTTGTGTCATCAGCAAACCTACAAACCCATCCTCCGCTTCCTCTTCAAGGTCATTTATAAATATCACGATAAGTCAGCAGTCCCAGCTGAATCCCAAAGCAATATAGATCCTTTCCCATCTACTGGCCAAAGCTTTACTCAACCCAGTGTGGCGTAGTTGTACAGTTGTCCCATACAATTGCACACCCATCCGAAACCACGCCCACAAAATGTTGGGAGTAGACAGAGGGAAAGGTGAGAGTGGGGAAGCAGGGAGAGTTGGAGAGTGAGAGATAGACTGAGGGAAAGGGGAGAATGGGAAGCAGGGAGAGTGGATAGGGAGAGATGGACAGAGGGAAGGGGGAGAGTGGGATGAAGACAGTGTGGAGAGGGAGAGATAGACAGAGGGAAAGGGAGAGTGGGGAAGGAAGGAGAGTGGAGAGAGACAGACAGAGGGAAAGGTGTGAGGGAGAGATGGAAAAAGGGAAACGGGAGAGTGGGGAAGGAGGGAGAGTGGAGAGGGAGAGATGGACGAAGGGAAAGGGGGAGAGTGGGGAAGGAGGGAGAGTGGAGAGGGAGAGATAGACAGAGGGAAGGGGAGAGAGGGGAAGGAGAGTTCAGAGGTAGACAGAGGGAAAGGGGAGAGGGGGATGGAGGAGAGTTGAGAGGTAGACCGAGTGAAAGGGGAGAGTGGGGAAGGAGGGGGAGTGGAGAGGGAGAGATAGTCAGAGGGAAAGGGGAGAGTGGGGAAGGAGGGAGAGTGGAGAGGGAGAGATAGGCAGAGGGAAACGGGAGAGTGGTGAAGGAGGGAGAGTGGAGAGGGTGAGATGGACAAAGGAAAGGGGAGAGTTGGAAGGAGGGAGATTGGAGAGGGAGAGATAGTCCGAGTGAAAGTGGAGAGTGGGGTAGGAGGGCGAGTGGAGAGGGAGAGAAGGACAAAGGGAAAGGGGAGAGTGGGGAAGGAGGCAGAGTGGAGAGGAGGGATGGACGAAGTGAGAGTGGATTAGGAGGGAGAGTGGAGCGGGAGAGTTGGACAGAGGTAAAGAGGAGAGTGGGGAAGGAGGGAGTGTGGAGAGGAAGAGATGAACAGAGGGAAAGGGGAGAGTGTGTAGGAGGGAGAGATGAGTTAAAGTAGGAGAGAGGGGATTAAGAGCAAAGGGTATGGCAGAAAGTGGAAGGAATAGAGGGGAGATGAAGAGAGGGATAATGGGAGGGGTGAAATGGAAGTTTGAGTTCTGGAATGGAGAGATGTAGACGGGGAGACAGTGGGGGTAAAGTGCAAGGGGAAGCAGGGGAGAGAAGGAGAGAGTTCGAAGAGAGGGTTGAAAGGGAGTGAATGGGGTGGAAGTGTGACGGGCGAGAAAGACAGAGAGAGGGGGAGCGGGGCGGTTGAAAGAAGAGTGGAGAGAGAGACGAACGAGGAAGGGGGTGAAGGAGAAAGAAGGGGAGAGAAGATGGATAGAGAGGAATGGACAGGGAGGAGAGGGGTGGTAGTAGAGGGGTGGTAAGGATAGAGGGAGGATTCGAGCGGAGAGGGAAGGGTGTAATTCACAACCCACGGGGTGGATGGAATGCCGGTGACCTCTGTCCGTCAACCAAATCACCTCTCATCCCTCCTCCTTCCTCCCCTCTCCACGTTCTCTCCTCCATCGTCACCCCAGGAATTCCCTCCACACTCCTTCAGCCCTTACTCCCCTTCTCGTCCACCTCTCCCGTCTGCCGCTGGCCCCCTGCCCCGACTTCCCAGGCAATTCCCGCCGACAGCCCCTCCCGCTCCCGCTAGCAGCGAGACGGGCACTCCCGCGGAACCCACTTTTGTTCCGATCCGCCGTCCCAGTAACGGAACCCTCCTCCCTCCAATGCGCACCCCTCCCTAACCCCACCCAATCCCTCTCCGCCCATTCAGCAGGTCAGGCGGACCCATCGAGTGGAATAGACAGGCTGAAACTGTTCTGCAGCACATCTTTATTTCCGGGTAACTTTCCGGAGGACGGGGGTCTCTCTGGAACCGTCTGAGAGAGCAGGTCGCCGGAGACTCCTCGAGGGTTTAATCACAGCAGTGGAGACCGGGTCCGGAGCAGTAAGCGTAGATGATGGCCCCGGGGCATTCCGCAGCACACGTTCCTTTTTGACTCCCACAACTCCTTTCATGGTCGGGCCTGAGGTTTTCAAAGTCACTGGGAGAGATGTAGTGAGTGGGAGAGAGATAGAGTGAGAGAGGGAGGACAGTGAGAGGGACTGGGTGGGAGCAATAGTGAGGAAAGACGACGAGGGAAAGGGGGAAAGCGCGGGATTGTTTGTGGGAGTCAGCGAAAGGGAAAGAGGGAGAGGGAGAATGAGGGGGAGGGGGAGTGGGCTGTGAGAGGGAGGAGGCAAGTAGGGGAGAGAGAGGGAGCAACAAAGAGTGCCGAGAGGAGTGAGTGAATGAGTGAGAGTGGAGGTTGGACTGCGAAGGGACGAGAGGAGTGAGTGAGAGAGACAGAGTGGAGCGTAGGACCGGGAAGGGACGAGAGGAGGTGGGTGAGAGAGAGAGTGGGGTGTAGGACTGGGAGGGGACGAGAGGAGTGAGTGAGAGAGAGTGGGGTTAGGACTGGAGAGGACGAGAGGAGTGAGTGAGAGAGAGTGGGGTTAGGACTGGAGAGGACGGGAGGAGTGAGTGAGAAAGTGGGGTTAGGACTGGAGAGGACGAGAGGAGTGAGTGAGAGAGAGTGGGGTTAAGACTGGAGAGAACGAGAGGAGTGAGTGAGAGAGTGGGGTTAGGACTGGAGAGGGACGAGAGGAGTGAGTGAGAAAGTGGGGTTAGGACTGGAGAGGACGAGAGGAGTGAGTGAGAGAGAGTGGGGTTAAGACTGGAGAGGACGAGAGGAGTGAGTGAGAGAGACAGTGGTTGGTAGGACTGGGAGGGGACGAGAGGAGTGAGTGAGAGGAGTGTGGTTGGTAGGACTGGGTGCGGACGAGAGGAGTGAGTGAGAGAGAGAGTGGGGGATATGACTGGGAGGGGACGAGAGGAGTGTGAGAGAGAGAGAGAACTGGGTTACGGACCAGCAGAAACAGAAGAACCCCGTTGGAGTCTGGTGGTATAGTAAACTACACAATACAATATCAAGAATACAAATATAAAACAGTTTAGCAGTAATAAACATAGAATGCAGCAATAATAATCATGAATAATAAACAAGCTCTATCAATGCTAGGAGTAAATGAATTGTCATAAGAGAATATAGAGTTCAGTTCAGTTCATGTGTTCTGAGGTAGTTGCAGTTGCTGTATTGTAGAGAGAGAGAGAGAGAGATGAGAGAGAGAGAGAGAGAGAGAGAGAGAGAGAGAGAGAGAGAGAGAGGGAGAGGGAGAGGGAGAGAGAGAGAGAGAGAGAGAGAGAGAGAGAGGAAGAGAGAGAGAGAGAGGAGAGAGAGAGAGAGAGAGAGAGAGAGAGGGAGAGAGGGAGAGAGAGAGAGAGGGAGAGAGAGAGAGAGAGAGAGAGAGAGAGAGAGAGAGAGAGAGAGAGAGAGAGAGAGAGAGAGAGAGAGAGAGAGAGAGAGAGAGAGATTGAGCAGCTGCAGCAGGCAAACGTTCTGATTTCTGATTCTGTTGCTCTCTGATTCCGTCGTACCGTTGTGGTCACTCGGTTATGACCCTCTGTCCTCGGCCAGACCGTTTTTCTGTGGTGGACTCGTCACTCTGGCATGAGTGGACACACACACAAGTCCCCACCGGCCCTGCCATCGCTCTGTGAGTTTGTTGACCGATCTCCTGATTCGGTCCCCGAAACCCCCCCCCTTCCTGTCGGTGCAACACACTCGGTCAGTGTCCACTGGTGTGTCTGAGGGGTGTCTCCCCATACCTGTCTTTTATCCCCTCTGACGGGGTATCAGCCATCCATCAACCTCAAAATGACCATGTCCATCAAATCAGGCCACTCCTGCTGTCTCCTTAGGGATGTTAACGAGCAAAGTAACGTCCATGCAGCGAAAGATTGTTTACCTTTCCATCAGTGAAGAAGCCATAATATATAAATCAGTCATCTCTCTCTTATCTATGGCAGATGCCTTTCACCTCTGTTCTTCATTTCTCTCTCTCAGTAGCAGCACCAGTTCATTGGGGGGGGGAGGAATGCTTATCTCTTTCACCACATTTTGATCAGGTCTGTTCAGCACTCATAACACATCCATCCATCAAGGAATTTTCACCAGGACAGGAAAGGAATGGAGGGTTATGGGCTAAGTGCAGGTCGGTGGGACTAGGTGAGAGTAAGCGTTCGGCAGGGAATAGAATGACCGAGATGGCCTGTTTCCGTGCTAATAATTATCACTAATCCCTCCCCGATCAATTCAGCCACCTCTTTCAGAGGCCGTCTACTGCGGCGTACTGAATAAGTGCTATCGTCCCATTATCTTTCTCTGACCCGCCACAGCTCCCGGGCACCAGGACCCCTCTCCACCTCCCCACCTCCCCTCGCTACCCGGAACGAGGGTCCCGACACGCGAGAAGCTAAAATTGAGGCAAGAACTTACTGTTGAGAGCCACGCATTAAGCGAGCACCAACAGGATGGAGAGGAGGGCGAAGGTTTTCACGGAAGGAGTCATGTTGGAAGTTGCCCGAGGATGCAGATCGTTCAGGAGCGCCTGTTCACGCTGGAAAACTCCCCCCCGAGACGGCCGGCGTATTTGTGTGGTGAGATGCCACTGGACACGTCAATCAAAGACACGGTCAGAGACGCGGGGCGCTGGGAAGGAGGTGCTCCGGAGGGCGGTGCCCGTCCTTGTTCACTCCACAAGGCGGAGACGGGTCGGCACATTCTGTTGCCGTTCCACAGACGTTCAGGAGACAGGCTGACAACGCACGGCTGATTCCATTATAACAGTAGTTATAATGTGTGACTTCAATCTACCATGTGGATTGGTTGAAACAAATTGATAAGGGTGCTGAGGAAGAGGATTTCTTGGGATGTATGCGGGATGGTTTCTGAACCAACATGTCGAGGAACCAACTAGAGAGCAGGCCATTCTAGATGGGTTATTGAGCAATGGGGAAAGATTAGTTAGCAATCTTGTCGTGCGAGGCCCCTTGGGTAAGAGTGACCATAATATGTTGGAATACTTCATTACGATGGAGAGTGACATAGTTAATTCTGAAACAAAGGTTCTGAACTGAAAGAAGGGTAACTTTGAAGGTATGAGACTTGGATTAGCTAAGATAGACTGGCAAATGATACTTAAAGGGTTGACGGTGGATATGCAATGGCAAGCATTTAAAAATGGCATGGATGAAACTACAGGAATAGTTCATCCCAGTTTGCAAAAGAATAAACCAGGGAAGTTAGTGCACCCGTGGCTGACAAGGGAAAATTAGGGATAGTATCAAATCCAAAGAAGAAACATATAAATTAGCAAAAAAGAGCAGCACACCTGAGGACTGGAGAATTTCAGCTGTCCAGCAGAGGAGGACAAACGGCTTAACTAAGAACGGGGAAAAAAGATTATGAGAGAAAGCTGCAGGGAACATGAAAACTGACTGTAATAGCTTTTATTGATATGTGAAAAGAAAAAGATTGCTCAAGACAATGAAGGTCCTTTACAGTCAGAAACAGCTGAATTGATCATAGGGAACAAAAGACATGGCAGACAAAATGAAATAACTACTTTGGTTCTGTATTCGCTAAGGAGGACATAAATAATCTTCCAGAAATAGTAGGGGACCGATGGTATAGTGAGATGGATGAACTGAGGGAAATACATGTTAGTAGGGAAGTGGTGGTAGGTAAATTGAAGGGATTAAAGGCAAATAAATCCCAGGCAGATTGTCTGCATCCCAGACTGCTCAACGAAGTAGCCCAAGAAATAATGGATGCTTAGTGATAATTTTCAAAACTCCTTAGATTCTGGATTAGTTCCTGAGGATTGGAGGGTGGCTAATGTAACCTCACCTTTAAAAAAGGTGGGAGAGGAAAACCGGAAATTATAGACCGGTTAGTCTGACATCAATGGTAGGGAAAATGCTAGAGTCAGCTTATCAAAGATGTGATAACAGCACATTTGGAAAGAGGTGAAATCATCGGACAAAAGTGAGCATGGATTTGTGAAAGGAAATTTATGTCCGACGAAACTTATATAATTGTTTGAAGATGTAACTAGTAGAGTGGATAGGGAGAGCTAGTGGATGTGGTATATTTAGATTTTCAAAAGTCTTTTGACAAGGTCGAAACATAGGAGATTAGTGTGCAAACTTAAAGCACACGGTATTAGGGTTATGGTATTGATGTGGATTGAGAATTGGTTGGCAGACTGGAGCAAAGAGTGGGAGTAAACGGGAACCTTTTCAGAATGGCAAGCAGTGACTAGTGGGTAGCACAAGGCTCAGTGCTGGGACCCAGTTGTTTACAATATTATAATGATTTAGACGAGTTAATTCAATGCAGCATCTCCAAGTTTGTGGATGACACGAAGTCTGGGCGGCGGTGTTAGCTGTAACGGGGATGCTAAGAGGATGCAGTGTGACTTGGATAGGTCAGGTGAGTGGGCAAATTCATGGCAGATGCAATTTAATGTGGATAAATGTGAGGTTATCTACTTTGGTTGCAAGAACAGGAAACAGTTTATTATCTAAAAGGTGGCTGATTATGAAAAGGGGAGGTGCAACGAGACCTGTGTGACATTGTACACCAGTCAGTGAAGGAGGCATGCAGGTATAGCAGGCGGTGAAAAAGGCAAATGGTATGTTGGCATTCATAGCAAAATGATTTGAGTACAGGAGCAAGGAAGTTCTACTGCAGTTGTACAAGTCCTTGGTGAGACCCGCAGCTAGAAATATTGTGCGCTGTTTTGGTCCCCTAATCTGAGGAAAGACATTCTTGCCATAGAGGGATTACAAAGAAGGTTCACCAGATTGATTCCTGGGATGGCAGGACTTGCATATGAAGAATGACTGGATCGACTAGGAATGTAGAAGATTGAGGGGGATCTAATTAAAAACGTATAGAATTCTAAAGGGATTGGACAGGCTAGATGCAGGGAGATTGTTTTTCGATGTTGGCGAAGTCCAGACCGAGGGGTCACAGTTAAGGATAAAGGGAAGCCTTTTAGGACCGAGATGAGGAAAAACTTCCTTCACACAGAGAGAAGACAATCTGTGGAATTCTCTGCCACAGGAAACCGTTGAGGCCCGTTCATTGGCTATATTTAAGAGGGAGTTAGATATGGCCCTTGTGCCTAAAGGGATGAGGGGGCATTGAGAAAAAAGCAGGTACAGGGTTCTGAGTTGGATGATCAGCCATGATGTTACTGAATGGCGGTGCAGGCTCGAAGGGCCGAATGGCCAACTCCTGCACCTATTTTCTATGCTTCTATGCTGTGTATGTGAGTGTGCGGCGGGGTGGAGAGAGGAGAGAGATTAGAGTTCGATGCGCCTCTCAGACGGAGCGGACGAGAGACTCCCGTTGACTCGGGCATTAAACAGAACGTCACCTGACATTCCTGGATCGGTGGGTGTGTGCCCCCTACCCTTGCACGCTGAGGTCCCTCCGTTCCTCGACACGACCCCAAAGTTCGCGGCGTTTGTCCGACACTTGCGCCCCGGTGTCCAGTCCCACCTCCCCGACTCTCCACAATTCAGTGCGTTCCCTGCATTGTACACGGAGGCCCCTCTGTCTCCCGACACTATTAACAGTCCGAGTCCCAACTCTGCGCGCCGAGACTTGTCATCTGAGTTAAATCTGCCTTCAACCACATCCGCCAGGCACGATGTGTGTGAATCTGTGTGTGTGTGTGCGCGCCCTACCCTTGGGCACCGATGTCCCCCTGACCCTTGACACACCCTGTGTGTGACCATGACGCGATCTCAGAACTACCTCGGCTTTCCCACAGCCCTCTTTTTCTCTAAGCTCCATGTAGCCATCCAGGACCCTACCGTTTCCGCCTCCACCATCCACAGCCGGCAGCCCATTCCACGCACTCACCACCCTCTGCGTAAAAAACTTACCCCCGACATCTTCTCTGTACCTACTTTCAAGCACCTTTCAAAACTGTGCCCTCTGATTGCTGGCAAACATTTCAGCCCTGGGGACAAGCCTCTGACTATCCACACGATCAATGCCTCTTATCATCTTGTACCCCCTCTATCAGGTCACCTCACATCCTCCGTCGCTCCAAGGAGAAAAGGCCAAGTTCACTCAAGCTATTCTCATAAGGCATGCTCCCCAATCCAGGCAACATCCTTGTAAATCTCCTCTACACCTTTCTATGGCTTCCACGTCCTTCCTGTAGTGAGGCGACCAGAACTCAGCACATAACTGTGCCCTCTAGTGCTAGACATTTCAGCCCTGGGGACAAGCCTCTGTCTATCCACACGATCAATGCCTCTCATCATCTTGTACCGCACTATCAGATCACCTCTCATCCTCCGCCGCTCCACGGAGAAAAGGCCGAGTTCACTCAACCTCCCCAATCCCCAGGCATGCTCCCCAATCCAGGTAACATCATTGTAAACCCTCCTCTACATCCATCTATGGCTTCCACATCCTTCCTGTAGTGTGGCGACCAAAACTGAGCCAGTCCTCCAAGTGGGGTCTGACCAGGGTCCTAGATAGCTGTAACATTAGCTCTTGTCTCCTAATTCAATTCTACGATCGATGAAGGCCAATGCACTGCACGCCTCCTTAACCACAGAGTCAACCTGCGCAGCTGCTATGAGCGTCTTATGGACTCGGACCCCAGATCCCTCTGATCCTCCACACTGCCAAGTGTCTTACCATTAATACTATATTCTGCATCAACGGGACCTACCAAAAATGAACCGCCTCTCACTTGTCTGGTTTGAACTCCCTGCCACTTATCAGCCCAGTTTTGCATCCTATCGATGTCCCGTTGTAAACTCCGACATCCCTCCAAACTATGCACAACACCTCCAACATTTGTGTCATTCGCAAACTCACTGTCCCATCCCTCCACTTCCTCGTCCAGGTCAGTTATAAATATCACGATGAGTCAGCAGTCCCAGCGGAACCCCAAAGCAATATAGACCCCTCCCCATCTACTTGCCAAAGCTTGACTCAACCCAGTGTGGCGTAGTTATACAGTTGTCACAACCCTTTGCACACCCGTCCGGAACACGCCCTCAAAATGTTGGGAGTAGACAGAGGGAAAGGGGAGAGTGGGGAAGGAAGGGGTGTGGATACGGAGAGATGGACAGAGCGAAATGGGAGAGTGGGGAAGGAGGGGAGTGGAGAGGGAGAGATAAACAGAGGGAAAGGGGAGAGTGGGGATGAAGGAGAGTGGAGAGGGAAAGATGGACAGAGGGAAAGGGGAGAGTGGGGAGAGAGGGAGAGTGGAGAGGGAAAGATGTATAAAGGAAAGTGGAGAGAGGGGAAGGAGGGAGTGGAGAGTGAGAGATAGACAGAGGGAAAGGGGAGAATGGGGAAGGAGGGAGTGTTAAGATGGAGAGATGGACAGAGGGAAAGTGGAGAGTGAGGAAGGAGGGAGAGTGAATAGGGAGAGATGGACGAAGGGAAAGGGGAGAGTGGGGACGGAGGAGAGTGGAGAGGGAGAGATTGGACAGAGGGAAAGGGGAGAGTGGGAAAGGCGGGAGAGTGGATAGGGAGAGATGGGTTAACGTAGGAGAGAGGGTATGAAGGGCAAAGGGTGTGGCAGAAAGGGGAAAGAATTGAGGGGAGATGAAGAGAGGGATAAGGGGAGTGGTGTGACGGAAGGTTGAGTTGCTGTAGGGAAGAGATGTAGAGAGGGGAGACAGTGGGGTAAAGCGAAAGGGGGAGCAGGGGAGAGAAGGAGAGAGTTCGAAAGAGTGGGTTGAAAGGGAATGAATGGGGTGGAAGGGTGACGGGCGAGAAATGGGGTGACGGAGAGAAGATGGGTAGAGAGTGATGGAGAGGGGGAAGTGGGGAGGAAGTAGAAGGGTGGTAAGGATAGAGGGAGGAGTCGAGCGGAGAGCGAAGGGTGTAATTCACAACCCACGGGGTGGGTGAATGCCGGTGACCTTTATCCGTCAACCAAATCACCCCTCATCCCTCCTCCTTCCTCTCCTCTCCCCGTGCAGCGAGAGGGGCAACTCCCGAGGAATCCCCTTTTGCCCATTCCGCCCTCCCAGTAACGAAACCCTCCTCCCACGAATGCGCAACCCTCCATAACCCTACCCCAACCCTCTCCGCCCACTCGGCAGGTCAGGCGGAGCCCATGGAGTGGAATAAACAGTCGACGATCCGGCTGAGACTGTTCAGCAGCACTGCTTTATATCCGGGTATCTTTTCGGAGGCCGGGGTTCTCTCTGGAACCGTCTGTTAGAGCAGGGAGCAGGAGACTCCTCGGGGGTCTAAAACACAGCAGTAGAGACCGGGATCGGGCAGACAAACGCCGCGGATGATGAGCCCGGGACATTCCGCAGCACACTTTCCTCTTAGGCGCAAACATTGAATCCACGGCCGTACCTGAGGTGATGAGGGGGACTGAGAGAGATGGAGAGAGTTAGTGTGTGGGAGAGAGACACAGAGAGAGAGACAGACAGAGATAGATAGTGAGAGGGATAGTAATAGTGAGAGTTAGTGAGTGGGAGGGAGGTGTGAGGAAGGAAGACGAGGGAGAGGGGGAATGCGCGGTATGGATTATGGGAGTCATAGAAAGGGAAGGAGGGAGAGGGAGAATGAGGGGGAGGGGGAGTGGGCAGTCAGAGGTAGGAGGGAAGTAGGGGAGAGAGAATCAATAAAGTGTGCCGACAGCAGTGAGTGCGAGAGAGAGTGGGGTGTAGGACTGCAAGGGCACGAGAGGAGTGAGTGAGAGAGAGAGTGAAGGGGGTAGGACTGGGAGGGGCGAGACGAGTGTGTGAGTGAGGGAGTGGGGGTAGGAATGGAGGGGACAAGTGGAGTGAGAGAGAGAGAGAGAGAGTGAATGGGGTAGGACTGGGAGGGGACGAGAGGAGTGAGTGAGAGAGAGTGTGCGGTAGGACTGGGAGGGGACGAGAGGGGTGAGTGAGTGAGTGAGAGAGTGGGGGTAGGACTGGAGAGGACAAGTTGAGTGAGTGAGTGAGAGTGAGAGAGAGTGAGAGTAGGACTGGGAAGGGACGAAAGAAGTGAGTGAGAGAGAGAGTGGGGTGTAGGACTGCGAGGGCACGAGAGGAGTGAGTGAAAGAGAGAAATTGGAGTTAGGACTGGGAGGGGACGAGAGGTGTGAGTGAGAGAGAGAGAGTGGGGTTAGAACTGGGTGGGGACCAGAGGAGAATGAGAGAGAGAGAGAGTGGGGGTGTAGAACTGGGAGTGGACGAGAGGAGTGAGTGAGAGAGAGTGTGCGGTAGGACTGGGAGGGGACGAGAGGGGTGAGTGAGTGAGTGAGAGAGTGGGGGTAGGACTGGAGAGGACAAGTTGAGTGAGTGAGTGAGAGTGAGAGAGAGTGAGAGTAGGACTGGGAAGGGACGAAAGAAGTGAGTGAGAGAGAGAGTGGGGTGTAGGACTGCGAGGGCACGAGAGGAGTGAGTGAAAGAGAGAAATTGGAGTTAGGACTGGGAGGGGACGAGACGAGTGAGTGAGTGAGAGAGTGGGGTAGGAATGGAGGGGACAAGTGTAGTGAGTGAGAGAGAGTTGGCTGTAGGACTGGGAGGGTACGAGAGGAGTGAGTGAGAGAGAGTGTGGGTTGGACTGGGTGTGGGCGAGAGGAGTGAGTGAGTGAGAGTGAGAGAGAGTGAGAGTAGGACTGGGAAGGGACGAAAGAAGTGAGTGAGAGAGAGAGTGGGGTGTAGGACTGCGAGGGCACGAGAGGAGTGAGTGAAAGAGAGAAATTGGAGTTAGGACTGGGAGGGGACGAGAGGTGTGAGTGAGAGAGAGAGAGAGTGGGGTTAGAACTGGGTGGGGACCAGAGGAGAATGAGAGAGAGAGAGAGTGGGGGTGTAGAACTGGGAGTGGACGAGAGGAGTGAGTGAGAGAGAGTGTGCGGTAGGACTGGGAGGGGACGAGAGGGGTGAGTGAGTGAGTGAGAGAGTGGGGGTAGGACTGGAGAGGACAAGTTGAGTGAGTGAGTGAGAGTGAGAGAGAGTGAGAGTAGGACTGGGAAGGGACGAAAGAAGTGAGTGAGAGAGAGAGTGGGGTGTAGGACTGGGAGGGTACGAGAGGAGTGAGTGAGAGAGAGTGTGGGTTGGACTGGGTGTGGGCGAGAGGAGTGAGTGAGAGAGAGTGTGCGGTAGGACTGGGAGGGGATGAGAATAGTGAGTGAGTGAGAGATAGTGGGGGGTAGGACTCGGAGTGGAAGAGAAGAATGAGAGAAAGAGAGAGTGGCTGGTACGACAGGGAGGGGGCGAGAGGTGTGAGTGAGAGAGAGAGAGTGGGGTTAGAACTGGGTGGGGACCAGAGGAGTGAGAGAGAGAGAGAGTGGGGGTGTAGAACTGGGAGTGGACGAGAGGAGAGAGTGAGAGAGCGTGGGGGTGTAGGACTGGGAGGGGACAAGAGGAGTGAGTGAGTGACTGAGAGCTGGGGGGTTGGACTGGGAGGGGACGAGAGGTGTGTGTGTGAGAGAGAGAAAGAGTGGGGGGTAGGACTGGAGTGTACCAGTGGAGTGAGTGAGTGAGAGAGAAAGAGTGTGGGGGGGGGGTAGGACTGGAGTGTACCAGTGGAGTGAGTGAGTGAGTGAGTGAAAGATAGAGAGTGGAGTTAGGACTGGGAGGGGATGTGGAGTGAGTGAGAGAGAGAGTGGGGGTAAGGACTGGGAATGGAAGAGAAGAGTGAGAGAGAGAGAGAGAGTGGGGGTACGACGGTGAGGGGACGAGAGGAGTGAGTAAGAGAGAGAGTGGGATGTAGAACTGGGTGGGGACCAGAGGAGTGAGAGCGAGGACAGTGGAGGGTAAGACTGGGAGGGGACGAGAGGAGTGAGTGAGTGACTGAGAGTGGGTGGTTGGACTGGGAGGGGACGAGAGGTGTGTGTGAGTGAGAGAGTGTGGGGGTAGGACTGGGAGTGGATGAGAGGAGTGAGTGAGTGAGTGAGTGAGGGGATTAGGACTGGAAGTGGAGGAGAGGAGTGATTGAGAGAGAGTGGGGGGCAGGAGTGGGAGAGGACGAGAGGAGTGAGTGAGAGAGAGAGTGGGTGTTAGGACTGCGACGTGACCAGAGGAGTGAGAGAGAGAGACAGTGGGGGGTAGGTCTGGGAGGGGACGAGAGGAGGGAGTCAGTGAGCGAGAGAGGGTAAGGTGTAGGACTGGGAGGGGACCAGAGGAGTGAGTGAGTGACAGAGTTTGGGTGTTGGACTGGGAGGGGACGAGAGGAGTGTGTGAGAGTGTAGGGTGTTAGGACTGGGTGGGGACGAGAGGAGCGAGTGAGTGATAGAGAGTGGGTGGTAGGACTGAGGGGAAGAGAGGAGTGAGTGAGAGAGAGAATGGGGGTATGACTGGGAGGGGATGAGAGGAGGGAGTGAGTGAGAGAGAGTGGGTGGTAGGACGGAGGGGAAGAGATGAATGAGTAAGAGAGTGGGGGTAGGACAGGGAGGGGAAGAGTGTAGTGAGTGAGAGAGTGGGGTGTATGACTGGGAGGGGACGAGAGGAGTGTGTGAGAGAGCGAATGGGGGTATGACTGGGAGGGGATGAGAGGAGGGTGTGAGTGAGAGAGTGGGTGGTAGGACTCTGAGGGGAAGAATGGAGTGAGAGAGACAGTGGGGGTTAGGACTGGGAGGGGACGAAAAGAGTGAGTGAGAGAGTGAGGGGTAGGATAGGGAGGGGACGAGAGGAATGAGAGAGAGTGTGGGAGGTAGAACTGGGTGGGGACCAGAGGAGTGAGAGAGAGAGAGTGGGGGGTAGGACTTGGAGGGGACCAGCGGAGTGATTGAGTGACTGAGAGTGGGGGTTGGACTGGGAGGGGACAAGAGGAGTGTGTGAGAGAGAGAATGTGGTTATGACTGGGAGGGGATGAGAGGAGGGAGTGAGTGAGAGGGAGTGGGTGGTAGGACTGGGAGGGGATGACAGGAGTGAGAGAGAGAGTTTTCTGTAGGACTGTGAGGGGACGAGAGGAGGCAGTGGGTGGTAGGACTGAGGTGAAGAGAGGAGTGAGACAGAGAGTGGGGGTAGGACTGGGAGGGGACGAGAGGAGTGAGTGAGAGAGTGAGGCGTATGACTGGGAGGGGACGAGGGGTGTTTGTGAGAGGGAGCAGGGGGTAGGACTGGGAGGGGACGAGAGGAGTGAGTGAGAGAGAGAGTGATGGGTGTAGGACAGAGGAGTGAGGAGAGGAGTGAGAGAGAGAGATTGTGGGGGTTTGGATGGAGTGGACGAGAGGCGTGAGTGAAAGAGAGAGTGGGGGTAGGACTGGGAAGGGACGAGAGAAGTGAGCGAGAGAGAAAATGTGTGGGTACGACTGGAGGGGACGTGTGGAGAGATTGGGGGTAGGACTGGGAGGGGACGACGAGAGAGAAATAGACTGGGGTATAGGACTGGGAGTGGATGAGAAGAGTGTGCGAGAGAGAGAGTGGGGGTGCAGGACCTGCAAGGGACGAGGGGAGTGAGTGAGAGAGCGTTGGGGTATGACTGGGAATTGACGAGATGCGTGAGTGAGAGGGAAAGAGTGGGGGTAGGACTGGGAGGGTAATAGGGGAGTGAGTGAGTGACAGAGAGAGTAGGCTGTAGGACTGGGAGGGGATGAGAGGAGTGAGTGAGTGAGTGAAAGAGTGGTGTATAGGACTGGGAGGGGACGAGAGGAGTGAGTAAGAGAGAGAGTGGGGGATTGGACGGGGAGGGGACCAGAAGAGTGAGTGAGAGAGTAGCGGGTAGGACTGGGAGGAGTGTGTGAGAGAGTGGGGATCGGACTGGGAGGGGACAATGGGAGTGAGAGAAGGAGAGAGTGGGGGGTAAGACTGGGAAGGGATGAGAAGCGTGAGAGAGTGATAGTGGGCGGTAGGACGGGAGGGGAATGGTGGACTGAGATAGAGAAAGTTGGCTGTAGGACTGGGAGGGGACGAGGGTGGCAGTGAGTGATAGAGAGTGGGTGGTAGGACTCTGAGGGGAAGAGAGGAGTGAGTGAGAGAGTTGTGTATAGGAATGGGAGGGGACGAGAGGAGTGAGTGGGAGAGAATAGGGGGCAGAACTGGGAGTGGACGAGAGGAGTAAGTGAGAGAGTGTTTGGAATGTAGGACAGGGTGGGGAGGAGAGGAGTGAGAGAGTGAGAGAGTGGGGGTCGGACTGGGGGGGACGAGAGGAGTGAGAGAAGGAGAGAGTGGGGGGTAGGACTGGTAAGGGACGAGAGGAGTGAGTGAGAGAGAAATAATGGGGGGTAGGACTGGAGGGGACGAGTGGATTGAGTGAGAGAGAGAGTGTTGGTGTAGGACTGGTCGGAGACGAGTGGAGTGAGTGAGAGATAGAGTGGAGTGGTAGCCCTGGGAGGGGATGATAGGAGTGTGTGAGTGTCAGAGAGTGGAGGTTAGGACTGTGAGGAGATGGGAGGAGTGAGTGAGGGAGAGAGAGTGTTGGGGTAGGACTGGGGGTGGACGAGAGGAGTGAGCGAGAGAGGGTGACGTGTAGGACTGGGAGGGGACCAGACGAGTTAGTGAGAGACTGGTGATAGGACTGGGAGGGTAATAGGGGAGAGAGTGAGTGACAGAGAGAGTAGGCGGTAGGACTGGGAGGGGATGAGAGGAGTGAGTGAGTGAGTGAGTGAAAGAGTGCTGTATAGGACTGGGAGGGGACGAGAGGAGTGAGTGAGAGAGAGAGTGATGGGTGTAGGACAGAGGAGTGAGGAGAGGAGTGAGAGAGAGAGATTGTGGGGGTTTGGATGGAGTGGACGAGAGGCGTGAGTGAAAGAGAGAGTGGGGGTAGGACTGGGAAGGGACGAGAGAAGTGAGCGAGAGAGAAAATGTGTGGGTAGGACTGGAGGGGACGTGTGGAGAGATTGGGGGTAGGACTGGGAGGGGACGACGAGAGAGAAATAGACTGGGGTATAGGACTGGGAGTGGATGAGAAGAGTGTGCGAGAGAGAGTGGGGGTGCAGGACCTGCAAGGGACGAGGGGAGTGAGTGAGAGAGCGTTGGGGTATGACTGGGAATTGACGAGAGGCGTGAGTGAGAGGGAAAGAGTGGGGGTAGGACTGGGAGGGTAATAGGGGAGTGAGTGAGTGACAGAGAGAGTAGGCGGTAGGACTGGGAGGGGATGAGAGGAGTGAGTGAGTGAAAGAGTGGTGTATAGGACTGGGAGGGGACGAGAGGAGTGAGTGAGAGAGAGAGTGGGGGGTTGGACAGGGAGGGGACCAGAAGAGTGAGTGAGAGAGTAACGGGTAGGACTGGGAGGGGACGAGGGGAGGGAGTGAGTGATAGAGAGTGGGTGGTAGGACTCTGAGGGGAAGAGAGGAGTGAGTGAGAGAGTGGTGTATAGGACTGGGAGGGGACGAGAGGAGTGTGTGAGAGAGAATAAGGGGCAGAACTGGGAGTGGACGAGAGGAGTAAGTGAGAGAGAGATAGATAGATAGATAGATAGATAGATAGATAGATAGATAGATAGATAGATAGATAGATAGATACTTTATTCATCCCCATGGGGAAATTCAACTTTTTTCCAATGTCCCATACACTTGTTGTAGCAAAACTAATTACATACAATACTTAACTCAGTAAAAAAAATATATGATATGCATCTAAATCACTATCTCAAAAAGCATTAATAATAGCTTTTAAAAAGTTCTTAAGTCCTGGCGGTAGAATTGTAAAGCCTAATGGCATTGGGGAATATTGACCTCTTCATCCTGTCTGAGGAGCATTGCATCGATAGTAACCTGTCGCTGAAACTGCTTCTCTGTCTCTGGAGTGTTTGGAATGTAGGACAGGGTGGGGAGGAGAGCAGTGAGAGAGTGAGAGAGTGGGGGTCGGACTGGGAGGGGACGAGAGGAGTGAGAGAAGGAGAGAGTGGGGGTGTAGGACTGGGAAGGGACGAGAGGAGTGAGTGAGAGAGAAATACTGGGGGTAGGACTGGAGGGGACGAGTGGATTGAGTGAGAGCGAGAGTGTTGGGGTAGGACTGGTCGGAGACGAGTGGAGTGAGTGAGAGCGAGAGTGTTGGGGTAGGACTGGTAGGGGACAAGAGGAGTGTGTGAGAGATAGAGTGGAGTAGTAGCCCTGGGAGGGGATGATAGGAGTGTGTGAGTGTCAGAGAGTGGGGGTTAGGACTGTGAGGGGATGGGAGGAGTGAGTGAGGGAGAGAGAGAGTGGGGGTAGGACTGGGGGTGGACGAGAGGAGTGAGCGAGAGAGGGTGATGTGTAGGACTGGGAGGGGACCAGACGAGTTAGTGAGAGACTGGGGGTAGGACTGGGAAGGGACGAGTGGAGTGTGTGTGAGAGAGAGTAGGGGGTAGGACTTGGAGGGGACGAGAGGAGTGAGTGAGCGACAGTGTGCGGGTTGGACTGGGAGGGGACTAGAGGAGTGTGTGAGAGAGTAGGGTGTTAGGACTGGGTGGGGACGAGAGGAGCGAGTGAGTGAGAGAGT
Organism: Hemitrygon akajei; assembly: GCF_048418815.1. Lineage (NCBI taxonomy): Eukaryota > Metazoa > Chordata > Chondrichthyes > Myliobatiformes > Dasyatidae > Hemitrygon > Hemitrygon akajei. The sequence goes on along the minus strand of NW_027331926.1, from coordinate 1,901,047 downwards.
GGTGGTTGGACTGGGAGGGGTGGTGAGGAGTGAGTGAGGGAGAGAGAGTGAGGGGTAGGAACGCTAGGGGATCAGAGGAGTGAGTGAGAGACAGTGCGGGGGGTAGGACTGGGATTGGACAACAGGAGTGAGTGATTGAGAGAGTGGGGGTAGGACTGGGAAAGGATGAGTGGAGTGAGTGAGAGAGACAGAGCGGGGGTAGGACAGGAGGTGACGAGTGGAGTGAGTGAGTGAGAGAGTGGGAGATAGAACTGGGTGGGGACGAGAGGAGTGAGTGTTATAGAGAGTGCGGGGTAGGTCAGCTAGTGTGGGAGAGGAGTGTGAGTGAAAGAGTTGGGGGTAGGACTGGTAGGGGACGAGAGGAGTGTGTGAGAGAGTTGGGGATAGAACTGGGAGGGGACGAGAGGAGTGAGTGTGAGACAGAGTGGGGGTTAGGACGGAGGGGAGGTGAGGAGTGAGTGAGAGAGAGGGAGTGTGGGGGTATGACTGGTAGGGGATGAGAGGAGCGAGAGAGAGTGGGCTGTAGGACTGGGAGGGGACGAGAGGTGTGAGTGAGTGAGGGAAAGATCCGGAGTTGACGAGAGAGGGTGACAGAGTCAAAAAAGAAAGTATGACACTACACAGTCCCTTCACCCCCCACAGTGTATGCTGAACCATTTAACGCGCCTGCTTCCGTCGATCTGTCCCGGGACCATCGCCCTCCAGACCCCTGCCAACCGTGTACCGATACAAATGTCCCTCAAACTTTTAAATCAGGCTGGCACGGAGTGCTGGCGCCCCCGATCTTTCCCTCAATCTGTCGGCCCTTTGAGTGAAGAAAATTCCCCTCCAGCTCGCATTTACCCAGACTATACCCTCATCATCCTGTACATGCCCCTCAAATACCCTCTCAATCTCCTACCTTCCGAGGAATAAAGGTGACATTTATACAATCTGACCTGTTTCTGTGTTGTGGTTTTGTGACATAATCCGGATTTCATTCGGGAGGTTAAGGTAACCTTTAGGGATCGGCGATCATAATAGGATTGAATTCACACTGCAGTCTGAGAGGGGGAAGCGTAAATCGGATGTACCAGTATCGCATTTGAATGAAGGGTATTCAGAGGCAGGAGATGGGTCGTCATTGGAGAGAGTGCAGAGCAGGTTCACGGGGAAGATTCAGGGAATGAACGGGTTAACAGATGAGGAGCGTTTGGCAGCTTTGAGCCGGACTCACTGGGATTTAGAAGAATATTGGGGGTGAGGGGTGTCTCGCATGGAAATCGACTGAAAATGACTAGATAGGGTGGATCTGCAAAACTAGGGTGTCACAGACTCGAACCTGAGGGAGGATGCTTCAGAAAAAAAGGAGGAATTTCATTTAGGCAGAGGATAGTGAATCTGACGAACGCGGTGCCACAGGCGGTTGTGAAGGCCAATACCGTGTGAATACTCAAAGCAGAAATTGGTAGTTCCCCGATCGGTCAGGACATCAAAGGATATGGCGACAAGGCAGGTATACGTGGTTGAGTGGAACCAGCGATCAGCCATGGCGGAGAGGTGCAGCAGAGGCGACGGGCTGAGCGGCCTCTCTCTACTGGTGTGTCTTATGGCCTCACAGTCTCCACCTTTTCAGTGGCCGTCCACTGCTGCATACTTAATAAGTCCTGTCCTCCGAGAATCTTTCTCTGACCCGCCACAGCTCCCGGGCCCCCATAACCTCTCCACGTACCCCCTCCCATCGCTGCCCGGAGCGAGGGTCCCGACACGCGAGAAGCTAAAACTGAGGCAAGAACTTACCGTGCAGCGTAAGCGAGCACCAACAGGATGGAGAGGAGGGCGAAGGTTTTCACGGAAGGAGTCATGTTGGAAGTTGCCCGAGGATGCAGATCGTTCAGGAGCGCCTGTTCACGCAGAAATAAGCTCCCCCCGAGACGGCCGGCGTATTTATGTGGTGTGATGCCACTGGACACGTCAGCAAAGACACGGTCAGAGACTCGGGGCGCTGGGAAGGAGAAGCTCCGGAGGGCGGTGCCCGTCCTTGTTCACTCCACAAGGCGAAGACATGTCGGCACATTCTGTTCCCGTTCCACAGACGTTCAGGAGACAGGCTGACAACGCACGGCTGATTCATGTGTTGTGTCTGTGAGTGAGCGGCGGTGTGGAGAGAGGAGAGTGATTAGAGTTCGTCGCGTCTCTCAGAAGGAGCGGACGAGAGGCTCCCGTTTACTCCGGGCATTGACCAGAATGTCGCCTGATTTAGTAACATAGAAACCCTACAGCGCAATACAGGCACTTTAACGCTCAAAGCTGTGCCCAACACGTCTTTATCTTAGAAATTGCCTAGGGTTACCTAGAGCCCTTTATTTTTCTAAGCTCCATGTAACTGCCCAGGAGACTCTTAAAAGACCCCATCGTATCCCCCCAAAACCACCGTCGATGGCTGCCCATTCCACACACTCACCACTCTCTCAGTCAGAAAACCTACCCCTGACATCTCCTCTGTACCTGCTCCCCAGCACCTTAAACCTGTGTCCTCTTCTGACAAGTATTTCAGCCCTGGGGAAAAAAGCCTTTGACTATCCACACGATAATTGCCTCTCATCATCTTCTACACCGCTTGGAGTATTCTGTCCAGTTCTGGTCACAGAATTATCGGAAAGATGTCAACAAAATAGCGAGAGTATAGAGGAGATTTACTAGAATGCTACCGGGGTTTCAGCACCTAAGTTACAGGGAACGGTTGAACAAGTTCGGTCTTTATTCTTTGGAGCGCAGAAGGTTGAGAGGGGCTTGATCGAGGTATTTAAACTTATGAGGGGGGTGGATAGAGTTGACATGGATAGGCTTTTTTCCATTGAGAGTAGGGGAGATGCAAACAAGAGGACTTGAATTGGGAGTTAGGGGGCAAAAGTTTAGGGTTAACACGAGTGGAATTTCTTTACTCCGAGAGAGGTAGCTGTGCAAAACGAGCTTCCAGTAGAAGTGTTAGAGGCAGGTTCGGTATTGTCATTTAAAATAAAATTGGATAGTTATATGAAAAGGAAAGGAATGGAGGGTTATGGTCTGAGGGTAGGTTTGTGGGTCTAGGTGAGAGTAAGCGTTCAGCATGGACTAGAAGGGCCGAGATGGCCTGTTTCGGTGCTGTAATTGTTATATGCTTATACTGACAGCGCGAATCCTGCCTCTGTGCGCCGAGACTTGTAAACTGAGTTAAATCTGCCATCAGAATCATCCGCCATGCATGATGTGTGTGAATGTGTGTGTGTGTGTGTGTGTGTGTGTGTGTGTGTGTGTGTGTGTGTGTGTCCCACCCTTCTACACCGTTCCATACCTGTTGGGACGTGTCATCACGTGACCTCACACCGGCGGGGAAATTACTTCACCCCCACCATCACATGACCATTAAATCATCCTCACCACACAATCAATTACATCATCGTTATAAGACAGTCACAAGATCACCACGTGGCTTGTAACACAGCAAACTCCGACAGCTGGGCGTTACTGCTCCCTTGCCAAGCCTGAACGCGTCCCTCTGCAAATGGATCCTTGATAGTGGTATTTAAAATGATGGGGGGGGGGGTAGATAGATTTGACATGGATAGGTTTTATCCATTGAGACGAGCGGAGATTCAAAAATGAGTACATGAGTTGAGAGTTAGTGGGCAAAAGTTTAGGGGTAACATGAGGGGGGATTTCTTTACTCCGAGAGTGGTAGCTGTGTGGAACGAGCTTCCAGTAGATCTGATAGAGGCAGTTTCAGTGTTGTTAATTAAAGTGAAATTGGATAGGTATATTGACAAGAAAGGAATGGAGGGTTATGGGCTGAGTGCGGGTCGGTGGGTCTTGGTGAGAGTAAATGTTTGGCACAGACTAGAAGGGCCGAGATGTCCTGTTCTGTTTCCGGGCTGTAATTGTTATATGGTTATACTGTACCGAGTAGAGTTACAAAGCCAAATGAAATGCAGTTGGCATCTAACCAGAAATGCAAATAATATTGTGATTTACAAATCCTTAACGACCTGGATGTGTGCGTAGCAGGGTGTGTTGGCAAGTTAGCAGATGACACATAGGTTTGTGGTGTTGTGGATAGTGTAGAGGATTGTCGAAGATTGCAGAGAGACATTGATGGGATTCAGAAGTGAGCTGACATGTGGCAGATGGAGTTCAACCCGGAGAAGGTTGAGCTGGTACACTTTGGAAGGACAAACTCCAAGGCAGAGTACAAAATAAATGGCAGGATTGACGGTAGAGTGGAGGAGCAGAGGGATCTGGGGTAACATGTCCACAAATCCCTGAAAGTTGCCTCACAGGTAGATAGGGTTGTTACGAAAGCTAATGGGGTGTTAGCTTTCTTAAGTCGAGGAACAGAGTTTAAGAGTCACGGTGTAATGATGCAGCTCTATAAAACTCTGGTTAGGCCACACTTGGAGTACTGTCTCCAGTTCTGGTCACCTTACTATAGGAAGAATGTGGGAGCATTGGAAAGGGAACAGAGGAGATTTACCAGAATGCTGCCTGGTTTAGAGAGTGTGCATGATGATCAGAGATTAAGGGAGCTAGGGCTTTACTCTAAGGAGAGAAGGATGAGAGGAGACATGATAGAGCTGTACAGGATATTAAGAGGAATAGACAGAGTGGACAGCCAGCGTCTCTTCCGCAGGGCACCACTGCTCAGTACAAGAGGACATGGCTTTAAGGTAAGAGGAGGGAAATTCAAGTGGGATATTAGAGGAAGGTTTTTTATTCTGAGAGTGGTTGGTGAGTGGAATGCCTTTATTCTTTGTAGCGTAGAAGGTTGAGTGGGCACCTGATAGAGGTATTTGAAATTATGAGTGGGTTAGATAGAGTTGATGTGGATTGGCTTTTTCCACTGAGTGTAGGGGAGATTCAAACAAGAGGACATGAGTTGAAAGTTAGGGGGCAAAAGTTTATGGTTAACACAAGGGGAATTTCATTACTCCGAGAGTGGTAGCTGTGTGGAACGATGGTCCAGTAGAAGTGATAGAAGTATTGTTATATAAAGTAAAATTGGATAGGTATATGGACAGGAAAAGAGTGGAGGGTTATGGGCTGAGTGCAGGTTGGTGGGTCTAGGTGAGCTTAAGCGGTCGGCATGGAATAGAAGGGCCGAGATGTCCTGTTTCCAGGTTGTAATTGTTATATGGTTATACTGACAGTGCGAGTCCTGCCTGAGTGCGCTGAGACCTGTAACATGAGTTAAATCTGCCTTCAGCATCATCCGCCATGCATGATGTGTGTGAATGTGTGTGTGTGTGTGTGTGAGTGTGTGTGTGTGTGTGTGTGTGTGTGTCTGTGTCTGTGTGTGTGTCTGTGTGTCTGTGTGTGTGTATGTTTTGTGTGTGTGTGTGTGTGTGTGTGTGCGTGTATGTGTGTGTTTGTGTGTGTGTGTGTGTGTGTGTGTGTGTGTGTGTGCGTGCAGAGAGCTCGGGATTTTTGGCGCCGACCATCTGGGCGCATAATTCTGGAAAAAAATGGCGCAACAAGACTTTTAACACGGTACATTGGCGGGTACTTTGTCATGACTCCCCTTCTGCTGTGAAATGGGGACAGCACGTTTTCCCTGCTGAGGGTGGGAGAGCCTGCGTTATGTCGAGTTAGCGGATGAACGAGTAGCCTTTGGGGTACTGTGAGTCTGTGTCTTTATTGAAACGGGGACACCTCTATTTCCCTTATTCGGGAGAGAGAGAGTGAGCCGGCTGTATGTCGAATAGCAGGTGAATGAGTAGTCAAGTCACTTTTAATTGTCATTTCGACCATAACCGCTGGCACAGTACACATTAAAAACGAGACAACGTTTTTCAGGACCATGGTGATGCGTGACACAGTACAAAAACTAGACTGAACTACGTAAAAACAACACAGAAAAAAACTACACTAGACTACAGACCTACCCAGGACTGCATACAGTGCACAAAACAGTGCAGGCATTACAATAAGTAATAAACTGGACAATAAGGCAGCAGGTTAGTGTCAGTACAGGCTCTGGGTATTGAGGAGACTGTGTACGGTTCTGGTCACCGAATTATAGGAAAGATGTCAACAAAATAGAGAGAGTATAGAGGAGATTTACTAGAATGTTACCTAGGTTTCAGGACCTAAGTTACATGGAACTGTTGAACAATTTAGGTCTTTATTCTTTGGAGCATAGAAGGCTGAGAGTGGCTTGATAGACGTTTTAGAAATATGAGGGGGATAGATAGATTTGACATGGATAGGTTTTATCCATTGAGACAACGGGAGATTCAAAAAAGAGTACATGAGCTGCGAGTTAGGGGGCAAAAGTTTAGGGTTAACACGGGGGGGAATTTCTTTACTCAGAGAGTGGTAGCAGTGTGGAATGAGCATCCAGTAGAAGTGGTAGAGGCAGGTTCAGTATTGTCATTTAAACTAAAATTGGATAGGTATATGGACAGGAAAGGAATGGAGGGTTATGGGCTGAGTGCAGGTCGGTGGGTCTAGGTGAGAGTAAGCGTTCAGCAGGACTAGAAGGGCCGAGATGGCCTGTTTTGGTGCTGTAATTGTTACGTGGTTTACTGTCTATCACTTATCCCTTTTTCCTGAATATTGTAAATCACAAAATTCAACAGCATTTCTGGTTAGATGTCATTTTCATTTCATTTGGCTTTGTATCTGTACTCGGAACAGTATAACCATATAACAATTACAGCCCGGAAACAGGACATCTCAGCCCTTCTAGTCCTGTGATATTTTTACGTAATTCAGACTCGTTTTTGTACTGTGTTATTTAACACCATAGTCCTCTAAAAAGTGGTGCTATTTTTACTGCCTACTGTACCATCAGTTATGTTCGAAATGACAATTAAAAGTGACTTGACTACTCATTCGCCTGCTAT
>NW_027331926.1:1871687-1889187 GCF_048418815.1 Hemitrygon akajei | reverse complement strand
CGAGGGGGTATTTCTTTACTCAGAGAGTGATAGCTGTGAGGAATGAACTTCCTGTAGAAGTAGTAGAGGCCAGTTCAGTTGTGTCATTTAAGGTAAAATTGGATAGGTATATGGGCAGGAATGGAGTGGAGGCTTATGGGCTGAGTGCGGGTAGGTGGGACTAGGTGAGATTAAGAGTTCGGCACGGACTAGGAGGGCCGAGATGGCCTTGTTTCCGTGCTGTGATTGATATATGGTTGATATAAAACACATTATCTACTAAAAAGAGCGTTGATAATTCGATGCGCAACTTGCTGATCACGCTCACGTACCGGGAGCTCGAGATATAATACTTTTTTTTAAACGCTGCGTTTCCCTGAGATCCGAAAGTATTTCAAGGGCTCCTCCAAGGCAAAAAAAAAGGCTGAGAGACGATGGTGTGAAGAATCGAGTGGCAGAGGGACTTGGATGTAGAAGGGTTGGACAGAAACAGAGAGAGATGTGGAGTGACCAGAGAGGAAGCGGCCTTGGCGTATAGTCGTCAATCACAGGGATTGAACGGTGGGGAACGTCGTGGGTCAGGGTGACATCGGTGCAGAAGGGTGGAACACACACACACACACTCATACACACACACACACACACACACACACACACACACACACACACACTCACACACACACATTCACACACACGCACACACAAATTCACACACATTTACACACACACACACACACACACACACACACTGTCTCTCACACACACACACACACGCACATTCACAAACACACACACACATTCACGGACATATACACACACACACATAATCACACACACACACACACTCACACACACACACACACACACACATATTCACACACACACACACACATACACACACATTCACACACACTCACACACACACACACATACACACATCATGCATGGCGGATGATGCTGAAGGCAGATTTAACTCTGGTTTCATGTCTCGGCGCAAGAGGCAGGACTCGCTCTGTCTGTATAAGCATATAACAATTACAGCATTGTAACAGACCAACTTGGCCCTTCTAGTCCATGCCGTACGCTTACTCTCACCTAGTCCCACCGACCTGCACTCAGCCCATAACCCTCCATTCCTTTCCTGTCCATATACCTATCCAATTTTACTTTAATTGACAATACCGAACCTGCCTCTAACATTTCTACTGGAAGCTCGTTCCACACAACTACCACTCTCAGAGTAAAGAAAATCCCCCTCGTATTAACCCTAAACTTTTGCCCACTAACTCCCAACTCATGTCCTCTTGTTTGAATTTCCCGTGCTCTCAATGGAAAAAGCCAATCCATGTCAACTCTATCCATCCCCCTCATAATTTTAAATACCTCTATAAAGGATCCAGTTGCAGAGGGAGGCGTTCAGGCCCAGCAGGCTCAGCTTTCCAATCAGTTTGTGCACTACAGGTCTGTGTCTTTATTGAAACGGGGAACACGCTTTTCCCCTTATTAGGGAGAGAGCGAGCCTGTGGTATGTCGAATACCGGGTGAATGAGTGGAATTTCGGGTTATGTAAGTCTGTGTCCTTATTGATGATTGGCTGCACACTTGAGAGCTCGGTGCGGGTGCTATGATTTTGGCTGTGTGTGGTTAGAAGAGCTTTTATGCTGCTTCTGCAAGGGGGGGATTCTTTGGAGGGGTCTGTTGGGGTTCTGCAACATCTCACGTGCAGAGCCAACAAACTGTCTCTGAATGTGAACAAAACAAAGGTGTTCGCCTGGCGGAGAATTTCACCCGGTCCCTCAACACCAGCTCCACAGCAAAGAAAGCCCAGCAGCGTCTCTACTTTCTGGGAAGGCTGAGGAGTCCATCTCCCACCACACCCCCCATCCTCATCACACACTACAGGGGTTGTATCGAGAGCATCCTGAGCAACTGCGTCACTGCCTGGTTCGGAAATTGCACCATCTCGGATCGCAAGACCCTGCAGCGGTTAGTGAGGTCAGCTGAGAAGATCATCGGGGTCTCTCTTCCCGCCATCACGGACATTTACACCACACGCTGCATCCGGAAAGCAAACAGCATTATGAAGGACCCCACGCACCCCTCATACAAACTCTTCTCCCTTCTCCCGTCAGAAAAGCTCTTCTAACCCCATCCAGCAAAAATCATCGCACCCCCTCTGAGCTCTCAACTGCGCAGCCAATCACCAATAAGGGCACAGACTTACAGAACCCGAAATTCTACTCATTCACCCGGTATTTGACATACCACAGGTTCGCTCTCTCCCTAATAAGGGGAAAAGAGTGTTCCCGTTTCAATAAAGACCAGACTTGCAGTACACAAACTGATTGGAAAGCTGTGCCTACTGGGCCTGAACGCCTCCCTCTGCAAATGGATCCTTGATAGAGTTATTTAAAATTATGAGGGGTATAGATAGATTTGACATGGGCAGACATTTTCCATTGAGACAAGGGGAGATTCATAAAAGAGTACATGAGTTAGAAGTGAGAGGGCAAAAGTTTAGTGTTAACAGGAGGGGGAATTGCTTTACTCAGAGAGTGGTAGCTGTGTGGAGCGAGCTTCCAGTAGAACTGGTAGAGCCAGTTTCAGTATTGTAATTTAAAGTAAAATTGGATAGGTATATGGACAGGAAAGGAATGGAGTGTTATGGGCTAAGTGCAGGTTGGTGGGTCTAGGTGAGAGTAAGTGTTTGGCACAGACTAGAACGGCTGAGATGTCCTGTTTCCGTGCTGTAATTGTTATATGGTTATACTGTACCGAGTACAGATACAAAGCCAAATGAAATGCAGTTGGCATCTAACGAGAAATGCAAAGAATATAGTGATTTACAAATCCTTAACGAGCAGGATGTTCAGGTAGAAGGGTGAGTTGGCAAGCTAGCAGATGGCACAAAGGTTGGTGGTGTTGTGGATAATGTAGAGGACTGTCAAAGATTGCAGAGATACATTGATAGGATGCAGAAGTGGGCTGAGAGGTGGCAGATTGAGTTCAACCCGGAGAAGAGTGAAGTGGTACACTTTGGAAGGACAAACTCCAAGGCATAGTACAAAGTAAATGGCAGGATACTTGGTAGTGTGGAGGAGCAGAGAGATCTTGCGGAACATGTCCACAGTTCCCTGAAAGTTGCCTCACAGGTAGATAGGGTTGTTACGAAAGCTTATAGGGTGTTAGATTTCTGAAGTCGAGTTGTAGAGTTTAAGAGTCACGGGGTGATGATGCAGCTCTAGAAAACTCTGGTTAGGGCACACTTGGAGTACTGTGTCCAGTTCTGCTCGCCTCAGTATAGGAAGGATGTAGAAGCATTGGAAAGGGAACAGAGGAGATTTACCAGGATGCTGCCTGGTTTAGAGTGCGTGATTTATTGAACAGCGATTAAGGGAGCCAGTGCTTTACTCTCTGGAGAGAATGATGAGAGGAGACATGGTAGTGGTGTACAAGATATTAAGCGGAATAGACAGAGTGGACAGCCAGCGCTTCTTCTCCAGGGCACCACTGCTCAGTACAAGAGGACATGGCTTTAAGTTAAGGGGAGGGAAGTTCAAGGGGGATATTAGAGGAAGGTTTTTCACTCAGAGAGTGGTTGGTGCGTGGAATGCATTTATTCTTTGGAGCGTAGAAGGTTGAGGGGAACTTGTTAGAGGTATTTAAAATTATGAGGGGGATAGATAGAGTTGACATGGATTGGCTTTTTGCATTGAGAGTAGGGGAGATTCAAACAAGGGGACATGAGTTGAGAGTTATGGGGCAAAAGTTTAGGGTTAACACGAGAGTGAATTTCTTTACTCCGAGAGTGGTAGCTGTGTGGAACGAGTTTCCAGTAGAAGTGGTAGAGGTAGTTTCAGTGTTGTTATTTAAAGTAAAATTTGATAGGTATATGGACAGGAAAGGAATGAAGGGTTATGGGCTGTGTGTAGGTCGGTGGGTCTAGGTGAGTGTACGCGTTCGGCATGGACTAGAAGGGCCGAGATGGTCTGTTTCCGGGCTGTAATTGTTATATGCTTCTACTGACTGTGCGATTCCTACCTCTGTGCGCCTAGACTTGGAAACTGAGTTAAATCTGCCATCAGCTTCATCCTTCGTGCATGATGAGTGTGAATGTGTGTGTGGGTGGGTGTGTGTGTGTGTGTGTGTGTGTGTGGGTGTGGGTGTGTGTGTGTGTCCCACCCTTCTGCACCGATGTCACGCTGACCCACGACGTTCCCTACCGTTCACTCCCTGTGAGTGACGACTGTACGCCAAGACCTCTACCTCCCTGGTCACTCCACAACTCTCTCTGTGTCTGTCCAACAATTCTGCATCCAAGTCCCTCTGCCCCTCGATTCTTCACACCATCCTTTCTCGGCATTATTTTTCCCTCGGAGGAGCCCTTAAAATACCTTTCGGATCTCAGTGAAACACTGCATTTTAAAAAAAAGTATTATATCTCGAGCTTCCGGTGCGTGAGCGTGATCAGCAAGTTGCGCATCGAATTATCAGCGCTCTTTTTAGTAGATCATGAGTTTTAGCCAACATTCCTTGAAAAGAAAGCGATAGTTATGTGCAGCTAAACTTTCTTGAAATCCCTCTTTCTAACTATTTCCTGAATTTTAGAAACTCTTAAGGCCTGCGTAATAAATATGTGTGTGTGTGTGCGTGTGCGTGCAGAGAGCTGGGGATTTCTGGCGCCGACTGTCTGGGCACAGAGCTCAGGAAAAAAAAATGACACAACCAGACTTTTAACATGGTACATCAGCGGGTACTTTGTTATGATTCCGCTTCTTCTGCGAAATGGGGACTGCACGTTTTCCCTGCTGAGGGTGGGAAAGCCTGCGTTATGTCGAGTTAGCGGATGAACGAGTAGCCTTTGGGGGTACTGTGAGTCTGTGTTTTTATTGAAACGGGGACACCGATTTCTCCCTTATTCGGCAGAGAGAGTGAGAGAGAGCCGGCGGGATTTCGAATAAAGGGTGAATGAGTCATCTTGGAGGTACTGCGTCTATGTCCTTACTGAAAGGTAGGGCACCTCTATTTCCCTTATTCGGGAGAGAGAGTGAGCCGGCGGTATGTCGAATAGCAGGTGTATGAGTAGTCAAGTCACTTTTAATTGTCATTTCGTCCATAACTGCTGGCACAGTACACAGTAAAAACGAGACAACGTTTTTCAGGACCATGGTGTTACATGATACAGTGCAAAAACTACAATGAACTATGTAAATACAACACAGAAAAAAAACTACCCTAGACTACAAACCTACCAAGGACTACATAAACTGCACAAAACAGTGCAGGCATTACAATAAGTAATAAACTGGACAATAGGGCAGTAAGTTGGTGTCAGTTCAGGCTCTGGGTATTGAGGAGTCTCTGTACAGTTCTGGACACTGAGTTATAGGAAAGATGTCAACAAAATAGAGAGAGTATAGTGGAGATTTACTAGATTGTTACCAGGGTTTCAGCACCTAATTTACAGGGAAAGGTTGAACAAGTTAGGTCTTTATTCTTTGGAGCGTAGAAGGTTGAGGGGGGCTTGATAGAGGTTTTAAAAATATGAGGGGGGGTAGATAGAGTTGACGAGAAAACGCTTTTTCATATGAGAGTAGGGGATATACAAGCAAGAGGACATGAGTTGGGAATTAGGTGGCAAATGTTTAGGGGTAACACTAGGGGGAATTTCTTTACTCGGAGCGTGGTAGCTGTGTGGAACGAGCTTCCAGTAGAAGTGGTAGAGGCAGGTTCGGTATTGGCATTTAAAGTAAAAATTGGATAGGTATATGGACAGGAAAGGAATGGAGGGTTATGGGCTGAGTGCGGGTCTGTGGGACGAGGTGAGGGTAAGCGTTTGGCATTGACTGTAAGGGCCGAGATGGCTAGTTTCCATGCTGTAATTGTTATAAGGTTATTCTGTGCCGAGCATAGATACAAAGCCAAATGAAATGCTGTTGGCATCTGACCAGAAATGCAAGGAACACTGTGATTTACAAATCATTAACGACCCGGATGTGAGGATAGAAGGGTGGGCTGGCACGTTAGAACACGACACAAAGGTTGGTGGTGTTGTGGAGAGTGTAGACGATTGCCGTAAATTGCAGAGAGACCTTGATAGGATGCAGAAGCGGGCTGAGAAGTGGCAGATGGCGTTCAACCCTGAGAAGAGTGAAGTGGTACACTTTGGAAAGACAAACTCCAAGGAAGAGTACAAAGTAAATGGCAGGATAGATGGTATTGTGGAGGAGCAGAGGGATCTGCGGGTACATGTCCACAGATACCTGAAAGTAGCCTCACATGTAGATAGGGTACTTACGAAAGCAGATGGGGAGTTAGATTACTTAAGTCGAGGGATAGAGGTTAAGAGTCACGGGGTAATGACGCAGCTCTATAAAACTCTGGTTTGGCCACATTTGGAGTACTGTGTCCAGTTCTGGTCGCCTCACTATAGGAAGGAAGTGGAAGCATTGGAAAGGGAACAGAGGAGATTCACCAGGATGCTGCCTGGTTTAGAGAGTGTGCACGATGATCAGAGATTAAGGGAACTAGGGCTTTACTCTCTGGAGAGAAGGAGGATGAGAGGAGACATGATAGACGTGTACAAGATAATAAGAGGAATAGACAGAGTGGACAGCCAGCGCCCTTTCCCCAGGGCACCACTGCTCAGTACAAGCGGATATGGCTTTAAGGTCAGGGGAGGGAAGTTCAAGGGGGATATTAGAGGAAGGTTTTTCACTCAAAGAGTAGTTGGTGCGTGGAATGCACTGCCTGAGTCAGTGGCGGAAGCAAATACACTAGATCGCAGGCTTTACAATAAATAATAAACAGGGCAATAGGGCAGTAAGGTTCAGTCCAGGCCCTGGGTATTGAGGAGTCTGATGGCTTGGGGGAGGAAACTGTAACATAGTCTGGTCGTGAGAGCCTTCGGAGACTTTCCCCAGATGGCAGGAGGGAGAAGAGTTTGTATGTGGGGTCCTTCATAATGCTGTTTGCTTTGCGGAAGCAGAGCGTCCAGTAAATTCTGTGAAGGTGGGAAGCGAGACCCCGGTGATCTTCTCAGCTGACCTCACTATGCGCTGCAGGGTCTTGCGATCTGAGACGGTGCAATTTACGAACCAGGCAGTGACGCAGCTGCTCGGGATGCTCTCGATACAACCCCTGTAAAATGTGATGAGGACGGGGGTGGGGGTGGGTGGGAGATGGACTTTTCTCAGCCTTCGCAGAAGGTAGAGACGCTGCTGGGCTTTCTTTGCTGTGGAGCTGGTGTTGAGGGACCGGGTGAGATTCTCCGCCAGGCGAAATGGAGTATTCTCTGCCATCTGGGGAATGTCTCCGAAGCATTCAGGCTCTCACGACCAGACTATGTTACAGTTTCCTCCCCCAAGCCATCAGACTCCTCAATACCCAGGGCCTGGACTGACACCTTACTGCCCTATTGTCCTGTTTATTATTTATGTGAACAACCTTTGTATTGTTCACATTCAGAGACAGGTTGTTGGCTCTGCACGTGAGATGGTGCAGAACCCCCAGACACCTTGCACAAGCAGCAGAAAAGCTCTTCTCAACCCCTCCAGCAAAAATCATCGCACCCCTACCGAGCTCTCAAGTGCGCATCCAATCATCAATAAGGACACAGACTTACAGAACCCCAAATTCTACGCAGTCACCCCGTATTCGACATACCACAGGCTCGCACTCTCCCTAAAAAGGGGGAAAGGGTTCTCCCCGTTTCAATAAAGACACAAACTTGTAGTACACCAACTGTTTGGAAAGCTGAGCGTACTGGGCCTGAATTCCTCCTTCTGCAAATGGATCCTTGATAGAGGTATTTAAAATTATGAGGGGGATAGATAGATTTCGATAGGCTTTATCCATTGAGACGAGGGGAGATTAAACAAGAGTACATGAGTTGGGAGTTAGTGGGCAAAAGTTGGGGTTAACACTAGTGGGAATTGCTTTACTCGGGGGGGGGGAGCTGTGTGGAACGAGCTTACAGTAGAACTGCTAGAGGCAGTTTCAGTGTTGTTATTTAAAGTAAAATTGGATAGCTATATGGACAGGAATAGAGTGGAGAGTTATGGGCTGAGTGCAGGTTGGTGGGTCTAGGTGAGAGTAAGTGTTTGGCACAAACTAGAAGGGCCGAGATGGTGTGTTTCCGGGCGGTAATTGTTGTATGATTATACTGTTCCGAGTACAGATACAAAGCCAAATGAAATACAGTTGGCATCTAACCAGAAATGCAAAGAATATTGTGACTTACAAATCCTTATCCCAGGATGTGTGGGTAGAAGGGCGGGTTGGCAAGTTAGCAGACGACACAAAGGTTGGTGGTGTTGTAGATAGTGCAGAGGACTGTCGAATTTTGCAGAGAGACATTGATAGGATGCAGCAGTTGGCTGAGAGATGGAGTTCAACCCGGAGAAGGGTGAAGTTGTACACATTGGAAGGACAAACTCCAAAGCAGAGTACAAAGTAAATCACAGGATGGAACGTAGCGTGGAGGAGCAGAGGGATCTGGGGGTACATGTCCACAGATCTCTGAAAGTTGCCTCACAGGTAGATAGGGTATTTACGAAAGCCTCTAGGGTGTTAGCTTTCTTAAGTCAAGGGATAGTGTTAAAGAGGCACGGGATAATGATGCAGCTTTTCTAAAACTCTGATTAGGCCACACTTGGAGTACTGTGTCCAGTTCTGGTCGCCTCATTAGAGAAAAGATGTGGAAGCATTGGAAAGGGAATAGAGGAGATTTACCAGGATACTGCCTGGTTTAGAGAGTGAGCATTATGATCAGAGATTAGGGGAGCAAGGGCTTTACTCTCTGGAGATAAGGAGGGTGAGAGGAGACAGGATAGAGTTGTACAAGGCCTGCGTAATAAATATGTGTGTGTGTGTGTGTGTGTGTGTGTGTGTGTGTGTGTGTGTGTGTGTGTGTGTGTGTGTGTGTGTGTGTGTGTGTGTCTGCGTGCAGAGAGCTGGGGATTTCTGGCGCCGACTGTCTGGGCACAGAGCTCACGAAAAAAAATGACGCAACAAGACTTTTAACATCGTACATCAGCAAGTACTTTGTTATGATTCCCCTTCTGCTGTGAAATGGGGACAGCACGTTTTCCCTGCTGAGGGTGGGAGAGCCTGCGTTATGTCGAGTTAGCGGATGAACGAGTAGCCTTTGGGGTGCTGTGAGTCAGTGTCTTTATTGAAACGGGGACACCACATTCTCCCTTATTTGGGAGAGAGAGTGTGAGCCGGCGGTATGTGGAATATCGGGTGAATGAGTCGTCTTGGTGGTACTGCGTCCGTGTCCTTACTGAAATTAGGGCTCCTCTATTTCCATTATTCGGGAGAGAGAGTTTGACCCGGCTGTATGTCGAACAGCAGGTGAATGAGTAGTCAAGTCACTTTTAATTGTCATTTCGACCATAACTGCAGGGACTGTAGACAGTAAAAATGAGACTACGTTTTTCAGAACCATGGTGTTACGTGGCACAGTACAAAAACTAGACAGCTCTACGTCAAAACAACACAGAGAAAATCTACATGAGACTACAGACCTACCCAGTGCTGCATCAAGTGCACAAAACAGTGCAGGCATTACAATAAGTATTAAACAGCACAATAGTGCAGTAAGTTGGTGTCAGTCCAGGCTCTGGGTATTGACGAATCTGTGTGCAGTTCTGGTCACAGAATTATAGGATTAATGTTAACAAAATAGAGAGGGTACAGAGGAGATTTCCAAGAATGCTACCTGGGTTTCAGCAGCTAAGTCACAGGGAAATGTTGAACAATTTAGGTCTTTATGCTTTTAAGCGTAGAACGATGAGGGGGGACTTGATAGAGGTATTCAAAATTATGAGGGGCATAGATAGGGTTGAGGTTGATGGGCATTTTTCCATTGAGAGTAGGGGAGATTCAATCAAGAGAACATGAGTTGGGAGTTAGGGGGCAAAAGTTTCGGGTTAACACGAGGGGAATTTCTTTACTCGGAGAGTGGTAGCTGTGTGGAACGAGCTTCCAGTATAAGTTGTAGAGGCCAGTTCGGTATTGTCATTTAAAGTAAAATTGGACAGGTATATGGACAGGAAAGGAATGGAGAGTTATGGGCTGAGTGCAGGTTAGTCGGTCTAGGTGAGAGTAGGCGTTCGGCATGGACTAGAAGGGCCGAGATGGCCTGTTTCGGTGTTGTAATTGTTATATGCTTATACTGACAGCGCGAGTCCTGCCTCTGTGCGCCGAGACTTGTAAACTGAGTTAAATCTGCCTTCAGCATCATCCGCCATTCATGATGTGTGTGAATGTGTATGTGTGTGTGTGTCCCACCCTTCTAAACCGTTTCATACAAGTTGGGACGTGTCATCACGTGACCTCACACTGGCGGGGAAATTACTTCACCCCCACCATCACATGGCCATTAAATCATCCTCACCACACAATCAATTACATCATCGTTATAAGACAGTCACAAGATCACCACGTGGCATGTAACGCAGCAAACTCCAAGAGCTGGGCGTTACTGCTCCCTTGCCAAGCCTGAACGCCTTGCTCTGAAAGTGGATCCTTGTTAGAGATATTTAAATAGGCTTTATCCATTCAGACGAGGGGAGATTCAAACAAGAGTATATGAGTTGGGAGTTAGGGGGCAAAAGTTTAGGGTTAACACAGGGAGAATTGCTTTACTCAGAGAGTGGTAGGTGTGTGGAACGAGCTTCCAGTAGAACTGGTAGAGGCAGTTTCAGTGTTGTTATTTAAAGTAAAATTGTATAGGTATATGGACAAGAAAGCAATGGAGGGTTATTTTGATGAGTGCGGGTGGGTGGGACTAGGTGAGAGTAAGTGTTTGGCACGGACTAGAAGTGCCGAGATGTCCTGTTTCCGTGCTGTAATTGCTATATGGCTATACTGTAACGAGTACAGATACAAAGCCAAATGAAATGCAGTCGGCATCTAACACGAAATGCAAAGAATATTGTGATTTACAAATCCTTAAAAACCAGGATATGTGGGTAGAGGTGTGTGTTGACAAGTTAGCAGATGACAGAAATGTTGGTGGTGTTGTGGATAGTGTAGAGGATTTTCGATGTTTGCAGAGAGACATTGATCGGGTGCAGAAGTGGGCTGAGCAGTGGCAGATGGAGTTCAACCCGGAGAAGAGTGAAGTGGTACACTTTCGAAGGACAAACTTCAAGGCAGAGTACAAAGCAAATGGCAGGATAGATGGTAGTGTGGAGGAGCAGAGGGATCTGGGGGTACATGTCCACAGATCACTGAAAGTTGCCTCACAGGTAGATAGGGTAGTTATGAAAGCTTATGGGGTGTTAGCTTTCTGAAGTCAGGGGATAGAGTTTAAGAGTCACGGGGTAATGCTGCAGCTCTATAAAACTCTGGTTAGGCCACACTTGGAGTACTGTGTCCAGTTCTGGTCGCCTCTGTATAGGAAGGATGTGGAAGCATTGGAAATGGGACAGAGGACATTTACCAGGATGCTGCCTGGTTTAGAGAGTATGGATTATGATCAGTGATTAAGGGAGCTAGGGCTTTACTCTCCGGAGTGAAGGATGAGAGGAGACACGGTAGAGGTGTACAAGATATGAAGAGGAATAGACAGAGTGGACAGCCAGCGACACTTCCCCAGTGCACAACTGCTCAGTACAAGTGGACATGGCTGTAAGGTAAGGGGAGGGAAGTTCAAGGGGGATATTAGAGGAAGGCCTTTCACTCAGAGAGTGGTTGGTGCATGGAAATCCTCTATTCTTTGGAGCGTAGAAGGTTGACGGGGCATCTGATAGAGGTATATGAAATTATGAATGGGATAGACAGAGGTGACGTGGATTGGCTTTTTCCGCTGAGGGTAGGGGAGATTCAAACAAGTGGACATGCGTTGAGAGATAGGAGGCAAAGGTTTAAGGGTAACGCGAGGGGGAATTGCTTTACTCAAAGAGTTGCAACTGTGTGGAATGAGCTTCCAATAGATTTGATAGAGGCAGGTTCGGTATTGTCATTTAGAGTTAAATTGGATAGGTATATGGACAGGAAAGGAATGGAGGTTTATGGGCTGCGTGCAGGTCGGTGGTACTAGGTGAGGGTAAGCGTTCGGCATGGACTAGAAGGGCCGAGATGGCCTGTTTCGGTGCTGTAATTGTTATATGCTTATACTGACAGCGCGAGTCCTGCCTCTGTGCGCCGAGACTTGTAAACTGAGTTAAATCTGCCTTCAGCATCATCCGCCATTCATGATGTGTGTGAATGTGTATGTGTGTGTGTGTCCCACCCTTCTACACCGTTTCATACAAGTTGGGACGTGTCATCACGTGACCTCACACCGGCGGGGAAATTACGTCACCCCCACCATCACATGGCCATTAAATCATCCTCACCACACAATCAATTACATCATCGTTATAAGACAGTCACAAGATCACCACGTGGCATGTAACGCAGCAAACTCCAAGAGCTGGGCCTTACTGCTCCCTTGCCAAGCCTGAACGCCTTGCTCTGAAAGTGGATCCTTGTTAGAGATATTTAAATAGGCTTTATCCATTCAGACGAGGGAAGATTCAAACAAGAGTACATGAGTTGGGAGTTAGGGGGCAAAAGTTTAGGGTTAACACAGGGAGAATTGCTCTACTCAGACAGTGGTAGCTGTGTGGAACGAGCTTACAGTAGAACTGGTAGAGGCAGTTTCAGTGTTGTTATTTAAAGTAAAATTGTATAGGTATATGGACAGGAAAGCAATGGAGGGTTATGGGCTGAGTGCAGGTTGGTGGGTCTAGGTGAGAGTAAGTGTTTGGCACAAACTAGAAGGGCCGAGATATCCTGTTTCCGTGCTGTAATTGTTATATGTTTATACTGTTCCTAGTACAGATACAAAGCCAAATGAAATACAGATGGCATCTAACCAGAAATGCAAAGAATATTGTGATTTACAAATCCTTAACCCAGGATGTATGGGTAGAAGGGCGGGTTGGCAAGTTAGCAGACGACACAAAGGTTGGTGGTGTTGTAGATAGTGCAGAGGACTGTCGAATTTTGCAGAGAGACATTGATAGGATGCAGCAGTTGGCTGAGAGTTGACAGATGGAGTTCAACCCGGAGAAGGGTGAAGTTGTACACTTTGGAAGGACAAACTCAAAAGCAGAGAACAAAGTAAATCACAGGATTGAACGTAGCGTGGAGGAGCAGAGGGATCTGGGGGTACATGTCCACAGATCTCTGAAAGTTGCCTCACAGGTAGATAGGGTATTTACGAAAGCTTCTAGGGTGTTAGCTTTCTTAAGTCAAGGGATAGAGTTAAAGAGGCACGGGATAATGATGCAGCTTTTCTAAAACTCTGATTAGGCCACACTTGGAGTACTGCGTCCAGTTCTGGTCGCCTCATTAGAGAAAAGATGTGGAAGCATTGGAAAGGGAATAGAGGAGATTTACCAGGATACTGCCTGGTTTAGAGAGTGAGCATTATGATCAGAGATTAGGGGAGCAAGGGCTTTACTCTCTGGAGATAAGGAGGGTGAGAGGAGACACGATAGAGTTGTACAAGGCCTGCGTAATAAATATGTGTGTGTGTGTGTGTGTGTGTGTGTGTGTGTGTGTGTGTGTGTGTGTGTGTGTGTGTGTGTGTGTGTGTGTGTGTGTGTGTGTGTGTGTGTGTGTCTGCGTGCAGAGAGCTGGGGATTTCTGGCGCCGACTGTCTGGGCACAGAGCTCACGAAAAAAAATGACGCAACAAGACTTTTAACATCGTACATCAGCAAGTACTTTGTTATGATTCCCCTTCTGCTGTGAAATGGGGACAGCACGTTTTCCCTGCTGAGGGTGGGAGAGCCTGCGTTATGTCGAGTTAGCGGATGAACGAGTAGCCTTTGGGGTGCTGTGAGTCAGTGTCTTTATTGAAACGGGGACACCACATTCTCCCTTATTTGGGAGAGAGAGTGTGAGCCGGCGGTATGTGGAATATCGGGTGAATGAGTCGTCTTGGTGGTACTGCGTCCGTGTCCTTACTGAAATTAGGGCTCCTCTATTTCCATTATTCGGGAGAGAGAGTTTGACCCGGCTGTATGTCGAACAGCAGGTGAATGAGTAGTCAAGTCACTTTTAATTGTCATTTCGACCATAACTGCAGGGACTGTAGACAGTAAAAATGAGACTACGTTTTTCAGAACCATGGTGTTACGTGGCACAGTACAAAAACTAGACAGCTCTACGTCAAAACAACACAGAGAAAATCTACATGAGACTACAGACCTACCCAGTGCTGCATCAAGTGCACAAAACAGTGCAGGCATTACAATAAGTATTAAACAGCACAATAGTGCAGTAAGTTGGTGTCAGTCCAGGCTCTGGGTATTGACGAATCTGTGTGCAGTTCTGGTCACAGAATTATAGGATTAATGTTAACAAAATAGAGAGGGTACAGAGGAGATTTCCAAGAATGCTACCTGGGTTTCAGCAGCTAAGTCACAGGGAAATGTTGAACAATTTAGGTCTTTATGCTTTTAAGCGTAGAACGATGAGGGGGGACTTGATAGAGGTATTCAAAATTATGAGGGGCATAGATAGGGTTGAGGTTGATGGGCATTTTTCCATTGAGAGTAGGGGAGATTCAATCAAGAGAACATGAGTTGGGAGTTAGGGGGCAAAAGTTTCGGGTTAACACGAGGGGAATTTCTTTACTCGGAGAGTGGTAGCTGTGTGGAACGAGCTTCCAGTATAAGTTGTAGAGGCCAGTTCGGTATTGTCATTTAAAGTAAAATTGGACAGGTATATGGACAGGAAAGGAATGGAGAGTTATGGGCTGAGTGCAGGTTAGTCGGTCTAGGTGAGAGTAGGCGTTCGGCATGGACTAGAAGGGCCGAGATGGCCTGTTTCGGTGTTGTAATTGTTATATGCTTATACTGACAGCGCGAGTCCTGCCTCTGTGCGCCGAGACTTGTAAACTGAGTTAAATCTGCCTTCAGCATCATCCGCCATTCATGATGTGTGTGAATGTGTATGTGTGTGTGTGTCCCACCCTTCTAAACCGTTTCATACAAGTTGGGACGTGTCATCACGTGACCTCACACTGGCGGGGAAATTACTTCACCCCCACCATCACATGGCCATTAAATCATCCTCACCACACAATCAATTACATCATCGTTATAAGACAGTCACAAGATCACCACGTGGCATGTAACGCAGCAAACTCCAAGAGCTGGGCGTTACTGCTCCCTTGCCAAGCCTGAACGCCTTGCTCTGAAAGTGGATCCTTGTTAGAGATATTTAAATAGGCTTTATCCATTCAGACGAGGGGAGATTCAAACAAGAGTATATGAGTTGGGAGTTAGGGGGCAAAAGTTTAGGGTTAACACAGGGAGAATTGCTTTACTCAGAGAGTGGTAGGTGTGTGGAACGAGCTTCCAGTAGAACTGGTAGAGGCAGTTTCAGTGTTGTTATTTAAAGTAAAATTGTATAGGTATATGGACAAGAAAGCAATGGAGGGTTATTTTGATGAGTGCGGGTGGGTGGGTCTAGGTGAGAGTAAGTGTTTGGCACGGACTAGAAGTGCCGAGATGTCCTGTTTCCGTGCTGTAATTGCTATATGGCTATACTGTAACGAGTACAGATACAAAGCCAAATGAAATGCAGTCGGCATCTAACACGAAATGCAAAGAATATTGTGATTTACAAATCCTTAAAAACCAGGATATGTGGGTAGAGGTGTGTGTTGACAAGTTAGCAGATGACAGAAATGTTGGTGGTGTTGTGGATAGTGTAGAGGATTGTCGAGGTTTGCAGAGAGACATTGAGCGGGTGCAGAAGTGGGCTGAGCAGTGGCAGATGGAGTTCAACCCGGAGAAGAGTGAAGTGGTACACTTTCGAAGGACAAACTCCAAGGCAGAGTACAAAGTAAATGGCAGGATAGATGGTACTGTGGAGGAGCAGAGGGATCTGGGGGTACATGTCCACAGATCACTGAAAGTTGCCTCACAGGTAGATAGGGTAGTTATGAAAGCCTATGGGGTGTTAGCTTTCTTAAGTCAGGGGATAGAGTTTAAGAGTCACGGGGTAATGCTGCAGCTCTATAAAACTCTAGTTAGGCCACACTTGGAGTACTGTGTCCAGTTCTGGTCGCCTCTGTATAGGAAGGATGTGGAAGCATTGGAAATGGGACAGAGGACATTTACCAGGATGCTGCCTGGTTTAGAGAGTATGGATTATGATCAGAGATTAAGGGAGCTAGGGCATTACTCTCCGGAGAGAAGGATGAGAGGAGACACGGTAGAGGTGTACAAGATATGAAGAGGAATAGACAGAGTGGACAGCCAGCGACACTTCCCCAGTGCACAACTGCTCAGTACAAGAGGACATGGCTTTAAGGTAAGGGGAGGGAAGTTCAAGGGGGATATTAGAGGAAGGTTTTTCACTCAGAGAGTGGTTGGTGCATGGAAAGCCTCTATTCTTTGGAGCGTAGAAGGTTGAGGGGGCATCTGATAGAGGTATTTAAAATTGTGAAGGGGAAAGATAGAGTTGACGTGGATTGGCTTTTTTCCGCTGAGGGTAGGGGAGATTCAAACAAGAGGACATAGGTTGAGAGATAGGAGGCAAAAGTTTAAAGGTAACACGAGGGGGAATTGCTTTACTTAAAGAGTTGCAACTGTTTGGATTGAGCTTCCAGTAGAATTGATAGAGGCAGGTTCGGTATTGTCATTTAGAGTTAAATTGGATAGGTATATGGACAGGAAAGGACTGGATGGTTATGGGCTGAGTGCAGGTCGGTGGGATTAGGTGAGAGTAAGCGTTCGGCATGGACTAGAAGGGCCGAGATGGCCTGTTTCGGTGCTGTAATTGTTATATGCTTATACTGACAGCGCGAGTCCTGCCTCTGTGCGCCGAGACTTGTAAACTGAGTTAAATCTGCCTTCAGCATCATCCGCCATTCATGATGTGTGTGAATGCGTAAGTGTGTGTGTGTCCCACCCTTCTACACCGTTTCATACACGTTGGGACGTGTCATCACGTGACCTCACACCGGCGGGCAAATTACTTCACCCCCACCATCACATGGCCATTAAATCATCCTCACAACACAATCAATTACATCATCGTTATAAGACAGTCACAAGATCACCACGTGGCATGTACCGCAGCAAACTCCAAGAGCTGGGCGTTACTGCTCCCTTGACAAGCCTGAACGCTTCGCTCTCCAAATGAATCCTTGTTAGAGGTATTTAAAATTATTAGGGTGATTGATAGATTTGACATGGATAGGCTTTATCCATTTAGACGAGGGGGGATTCAAACAAGAGTACATGAGTTGGGAGTAAGGGGGCAAAAGTATAAGGTTAACACGAGGGAGATTTGCTTTACGCAGAGAGTGGTAGCTGTGTGGAACAAGCTTCAAGTAGAACTGGTAGAGGCAGTTTCAGTGTTGTTATTTAAAGTAAAATTGTATAGGTATATGGACAGGAAAGCAATGGAGGGTTATAGGCTGAGTGCAGGTGGGTGGGTCTAGGTGAGAGTAAGTGCTTGGAACGGACTAGAAGGTCCGAGATGTCCTGTTTCCGTGCTGT
>NW_027331926.1:1864187-1866687 GCF_048418815.1 Hemitrygon akajei | reverse complement strand
CAGTACACAGTAAAAATGAGACCACTTTTTACAGGACCATGGTGTTACATAACACAGTACAAAAACGAGACTGAATTACGTAAAAATAACACAGAGAAAGTATACTAGACTACATATCTACCCAGGACTGCATACAGTGCACAAAACAGTGCTGGCATAGCAATAAATAATAAACAGGACAATAGGGCAGTAAGGTGTCAGTCCAGGCTTTGGGTATTTAGGGGTCTGATAGCTTGGGGGAAGAAACTGTTACATAGTCTGGTCGTGAGAGCCTGAATGCTTCGGAGCCTTTAACCAGGCGGCAGGAGGTAGAAGAGTTTGTATGAAGGGTGCGTGGGGTCCTTCATAATGCTGTTTGCTTTGCGGATGCACAGAGTCCTGTAAACATCCGTGAAAGCGGGAAGCGAGACCCCGGTGATCTTCTCAGCTGACCTCACTATCCGCTGCAGGGTCTTGCGATCTGAGACGGTGCATTTTCCGAACCAGGCAGTGACGCAGCTGCTCAGTATGCTCTAGAAACAAACCCTGCAGAATGTGATGAGGATGGGTGGTGTAGTGGGTGATGGACTTTCCTCACTCTTCGCCGAAAGTAGGGACGCTGCTGGGCTTTCTTTGCTATGGAGCTGGTGTTGAGGGCTAGGTGAAATTCTCCGCCAGGCGAAGGCCTTTGTTTTCATCAAATTAGAGACAGGTTGTTGGCTCTGCACGTGAGATGGTGAAGAACACCCCAGACCCCTCCAAAGAACCCCCCCCCCCTTGCACATGCAGCAGAAAAGCTCTTCTCACCCCTTCAGCAAAAACATCGCACCCCCACCGAGCTCTCCAGTGTGCAGCCAATCATCAATAAGGACACAGACTTACAGAAACCCAAATTCTACTCATTCACTCCGTATTCCACATACCACAGGCTCGCTCTCTCCCTAAAAAGGGGAAAAGGGATCTCCCCGTTTCAATAAAGGCACAGACTTGTAGTACACCAACTGATTGGAAAGCTGAGCCACCTGGTCCTGAAAGCCTGCCTCTGCAACTGGATCCTTGATAGAGGTATTTAAAATTATGAGGGGGATAGATAGAGTTGACATGGATAGGCTTTATCCATTGAGACAAGGGGAAAATCAAACAAGACTCCATGAGTTGGGAGTTAGGGGGCAAAAGTTTAGGGTTAACATGAGGGGAAATTGCTTTACTCAGAGAGAGGTAACTGTGTGGAACAAGCTTCCGGTAGAACTGGTAGAGGCAGTTTCAGTGTTGTTATTTAAAGTAAATTTGGATAGGAATATGGACAGGAAAGGAATGGAGGGTTATGGGCAGATTGCAGGTTGGTGGGTCTAGGTGACAGTAAGTGTTTGGCACAGACTAGAAGGGCCGATATGTCCTGTTTCTGGGCTGTAATTGTTATATGGTTATACTGTACTGAGTACAAATACAAAGCCAAATGAAATGAAGTTGGCATCTAACCACAAAATGCTGTTGAATTTTGTGATTTACAATATTCAGGAAAAAGGGATAAGTGATAGACAGTAAACCACGTAACAATTACAGCACCAAAACAGGCCATCTCGGCCCTTCTAGTCCGTGCTGAACGCTTACTCTCACCTAGACCCACCGACCTGCACTCAGCCCATAACCCTCCATTCCTTTCCTGTCCGTATACCTATCCAATTTAACTTTAAAGACAATACTGAACCTGCCTCTACCACTTCTACTGGAAGCTCATTCCACACTGCTACCACTCTCTGAGTAAAAAAATTCCCCCTCGTGTTAACCCTAAACTTTTGTCCCCTAACTCCCAACTCATGTACTCTTTTTTGAGTCTCCCGTCGTCTCAATGGATAAAGCCTATCCATGTCAAATCTATCTATCCCCCTCATATTTCTAAAACCTCTATCAAGCCCCTCTCAACCTTATACGCTCCAAAGAATAAAGACCTAACTTGTTCAACCGTTCCCTGTAACTTAGGTGCTGAAACCCAGGTAACATTTTAGTAAATCTCCTCTATACTCTCTCTATTTTGTTTACATCTTTCCTATAATTCGGTGACCAGAACCGTACACAGTCTCCTCAGTACCCAGAGCCTGGACTGACACCAACGTTCTGCCCTGTTGTCCAGTTTATTAGTTTTTGTAATGCCTGCACTGTTTTGTGCACTGTATGCAGTCCTGGGTAGGTCTGTAGTCTAGTGTTGTTTTTTTTTCTGTGTTGTTTTTACGTAGTTCAGTCTAGTTTTTGTACTGTGTCATGTAACACCATGGTCCTGAAAAACGTTGTCTCGATTTTACTGTGTACTGTGCCAGCAGTTATGGTCGAAATGACAATTAAAAGTGACTTGACTACTCATTCACCTGCTATTCGACATACCGCCGGCTCACTCTCTCTCTCCCGAATAAGGGAAATAGAGGTGTCCCCGTTTCAATAAAGACACAGACTCACAGTACCCCAAAGGCTACTCGTTCATCCGCTAACTCGACATAACGCAGTCTCTCCCACCCTCAGCAGGGAA
>NW_027331926.1:1816687-1861687 GCF_048418815.1 Hemitrygon akajei | reverse complement strand
TTTTCATATAACTATCCAATTTTATTTTAAATGACAATACCGAACCTGCCTCTAACACTTCGACTGGAAGCTCGTTCCACACAGCTACCACTCTCGGAGTAAAGAAATTCCCCTCGTGTTAACCCTAAACTTTTGCCCCCTAACTCCCAACTCAAGTCCTCTTGTTTGAATCTCCCCTACTCTCAATGGAAAAAACCCTATCCATGTCAACTCTATCTATCCCCCTCGTAAGTTTAATTACCTCGATCAAGCCCCTCTCAACCTTCTGCGCTCCAAAGAATAAAGACCTAACTTGTTCAACCGTTCCCTGTAACTTAGGTGCTGAAACCCTAGTAGCATTCTCGTAAATCTCCTCTATACTCTCTCTATTTTGTTGTCATCTTTCCGATAATTCGGTGACCAGAACTGTACAGAATACTCCAAGACGTGTAGAAGATGATGAGAGGCATCGATCGTGTGGATAGTCAGAGGCTTTTTTCCCCGGGGCTGAAATGTTTGCCAGAAGTGGACACAGGTTTAAGGTGCTGGGGAGCAGGTATAGAGGAGATGTCAGGGGTAAGTTTTCTGACTCAGAGAGTGGTGAGTGTGTGGAATGGGCTGCTGGCGACGGTGGTTTTGGGGGGATACGATAGGGTCTTTTAAGAGAGTCCTGGGCAGGTACATGGAGCTTAGAAAAATAAAGGGCTGTAGGTAACCCGAGGCAATTTCTAAGATTAAGACGTGTTGGGCACAGCTTTGAGCGTTAAAGTGCCTGTATTGCGCTGTCGGGTTTCTATGTTACTAAATCAGGCGACGTTCTGGTCAATGCCCGGAGTCAACGGGAGCCTCTCGTCCGCTCCTTCTGAGAGACGCGTCGAACTCTAATCTATCTCCTCTCTCCACACCGCCGCTCACTCACAGACACAACACATGAATCAGCCGTGCGTTGTCAGCCTGTCTCCTGAACGTCTGTGGAACGGGAACAGAATGTGCCGATCGGTCTCCGACTTGTGTACTGAGCAAGGATGGGCAACGCCCTCCAGAGCACCTCCTTCCCAGCGCCCCGAGTCTCTGACCGTGTCTTTGCTGACGTGTCCAGTGGCATCTCACCACATTAATACGCCGGCCGTCTCGGGGGGAGCTTATTCTTGCGTGAACAGGCGCTCCTGAACGATCTGCATCCTCGGGCAACTTCCAACATGACTCCTTCCGTGAAAACCTTCGCCCTCCTCTCCATCCTGTTGGTGCTCGCTTACGCTGCACGGTAAGTTCTTGCCTAAATTTTAGCTTCTCGCGTGTCGGGACCCTCGCTCCGGGCAGCGAGGGGAGGGGGTACGTGGAGAGGTTATGGGGGCCCGGGAGCTGTGGCGGGTCAGAGAAAGATTCTGGGAGGACAGGACTTATTAAGTACGCCGCAGTGGACGGCCACTGAAAAGGTGGAGACTGTGAGGCCATAAGACACACCAGTAGAGGGAGACCGCTCAGCCCGTCGCCTCTGCTGCACCTCTCCGCCATGGCTGATCGCGGGTTCCACTCAACCACGTTTCCCTGCCTTGTCGCCATATCCTTTGATGTCCTGACCGATCGGGGAACTACCAATTTCTGCTTTGAGTATTCACACTGTATTGGCCTCCACAACCGCCTGTGGCACCGCGTTCGTCAGATTCACTATCCTCTGCCTAAAGGAAATTCCTCCTTTTTTTCTGAAGCATCCTCCCTCAGTTTCGAGGCTGTGACACCCTAGTTTTGCAGATCCACCCTATCGCGTCATTTTCAGTCGGTTTCAATGCGAGACACCCCTCACCCCCAATATTCTTCTAAATCCCAGTGAGTCCGGCTCAAAGCTGCCAAACGCTCCTCATGTGTTAACCCGTTCATTCCCTGAATCTTCTCCGTGAACCTGCTCTGCACTCTCTCCAATGACGACCCATCTCCTGCCTCTGAATTCCCTTCATTCAAATGCGATACTGGTACATCCGATTTACGCTTCTCCCTCTCAGACTGCAGTGTGAATTCAATCCTATTATGATCACCGATCCCTAAGGGTTCCTTTACCTTAACCTCCCTAATGAAATCCGGATTATGACACAAAACAACAACACAGAAGCAGGTCAGATTGTATAAATGTCACCTTTATTCCTCGGAAGGTAGGAGATTGAGAGGGTATTTGAGGGGGGTGTTCAGGATGATGAGGGTATAGACTGGGTAAATGCGAGCTGGAGGGAAATTTTCTTCACTCAGAGGGCCGACAGATTGAGAGAAAGGTCTCCGGCGCCAGCACTCCGTGCCGGACTGCTTTGGAAGTTTGAGGGACATTTGTATCGGTACACGGTTGGCAGGGGTCTGGATGGTGATGGTCCCGGGGTAGATCGTAGGAATGCGCATTTAAGTCGCATTAAATGGTTCAGCATAGACTGTGTGGGCCGAAGGGACTGTGTTGTGTTGTACTTTCCTTAATGACTCTCTCACCCTCTCTCGTCCACTCCCGATTTTTCCCTAACTCACTCTCGTCCCTTCCGAGTCCTACCACACACTCTCTCTTACTCACTCTCTCCTCTCGTCCCCTCCCAGTCCTACAGCCCACTCTCTCTCTCATTCACTCTCGCTCCTCTCATCCCCTCCCAGTCATACCCCCACACTCCCTCTCTCTCACTCACTCCTCACCTCCCCTCCATCCTAACCCCCACTCTGTCTCACTCTCACTCCTCTCGACCCCTCCCAGTTCTACCACCTACTCTCTCTCACTCACTCCTCTCGTCCCCTCCCAGCTCTAACCCCTACTCTCTCACACACTCCTCTCGTCCCCTACCAGTCCTAACCCAAACTCTTTCACTCACACTCCTCTCCTGCACTCCCTGACCTACCCTGCACTCTCTATAACACTCACTCCTCTCGTCCCCACCCAGGACTATCACACACTCTCTCTCTCTCACTCACTCCACTCATCCTTTCCCAGTCCTACCCCCACACTCTCAATCACTCACTCCTGTTGTCCAATCCCAGTACTACACCCCGCACTCTCTCTCACTCACACCTCTGGTCCCCTACCAGTCCTACCACTCACTCTCTCTCCCTCAGTCACTCCTCACCACCCGTCCCAGGCCAACCACCACTCTCTCACTCACTCGCTCCACTCGTCTCGTCCCAGTCCAAACCACACACTCTGTCACTCACTCACACCTCTTGTCCCCAACAAGTCCTACCCCCTACTCTCTCTCTCACACACTCCCCTCGTCCCTTTCCAGTCCTATCCCCAGTCTCTCACTCACTCCGCTGGTCCCCTCCCAGTCCTACACCTCACCCTCTCTCGCTCACTACTCTCGTCCACCCCCAGTCCTACCCTCACTCTCTCTCTCCCTCACTCAATCCTCCCATCCGCTCACAGTCCTAACCCCCACTCTCTGACACTCACACACTCCTCTCAACCCCTCCCAGGACTACCACCCCACTCTATCTCTCACACACTCCGCTCGTCCCCTACCAGTCCTACCCCCACTCTCTCTCTCTCACTCCACCATTCCCCTCCAGTCCTACCGCTCACTATCTCTCGCTCACTCCTCTCATCCCTTCCCGGTCCTACCCCCCACTCTCTCCTTCTCTCACTACTCTAGTCCCCTCCCAGTCCGACCCCCACTCTCTCACACACTCCACCCAGTCCTACCCGCTACTCTCGCACTCACTCCTCTTGATCCCTCCAAGTCCTACCCCCACTCTCTCTTCTCACTCCTCTCGTCCCCTCCCAGTCCTACCCCCACTCTCTCACTCTCTCCTCTCATACCCTCGCTGTGCCACCCTCCAAACCCTCTCTCAATCACTCCTCTCTTTCCCTTTCAGTTCTACCCCCTACTCTCTCTCACAGACTCCTCTCGTCCTGTCCCAGTCCTGCGCCCAAATCTCTCACTCACTCACTCACTCACTCACTCCTCTCGTCCCCTCCCTGTGCAACCACCCACTCTCGCTCTCTCACTCCTCTACTCACCTCCCAGTCCGACCCCATCACTCTCTCTCACTCACTCACTCGTCCCCCCCCAGTCCTATCCCCTCTCTCTCACAAACAGCTCTCGTCCCCTCCCAGTCATACACCCCACTCTCACACTCACTCCTCTCATCCCCTCCCAGTCATACCCCCATTCTCTCTCTCACACACTCCTCTCGTCCCCTCCTAGTTCTACCCCTACTCTCACACACAAACCTCTCGTCCCCTCCCTGTCCTACCACCAACTCTCTCACTCACTCACTCCTCTCATCCACTCGCAGTCTTACCCCCAGACCCTCTTACTCACACACTCCTCTCGTCCCCTCCCAGTCCAACCCCCCACTGTCTCTCTCTCACTCCTCTGGTCCCCACCCAGTTCTACTTCCCACTCTCTCTCTCTCACTCACCCCTCTCGTCCCCTCCCCGTCGTACCCCAACTCTCTCTCTCACTCACTCCTCTCGTTCCCTCCCAGTCCTACCCCCGACTCTCAGTCACTCACTCACTCCTCTCGTCCCCTCCCAGTCCTACCCCCACTCTCTCACTCTCTCGCCTCATACCCTCGCTGTCCTACTCTCCAAACTCTCTCTCTCACTCTTCTCTGCCATTCCGAGTCCTACCCCCCACTATCTCTCACTCACACACTCCTCTCTTCCCCTCCCACTTCTACCCCCAACTCTCTCTCAGACTCCTCTCGTCCCCTCCCAGTCCTGCGCCCAACTCTCTCAATCACTCACTCCTCTCGTCCCCTCCATGTCCAACCACCCACTCTCTCACTCACTCACTCCTCTCGTCCCTTCCCAGACCAACCCCCCAGTCTCTCTCCCACTCACTCCTCTCGTCCCCTCGCAATCCTACTACCCCACAACCTCTCTCTCTCACTCCTCTACTCACCTCCCTGTCCGACCCCATCACTTTCTCTCACTCACTCCTCTCGTCCCCTCCCTGTCCTATCCCCTAATCTCTCTCACAAACTCCTCTCGTCTCCTGCCAGTCATACCCCCATTCTCTCTCTCACACACGCCTCTCGTCCCCTTCTAGTTCTACCCCTACTCTCTCACACAAACCTCTCGTCCCCTCCCATTCCAAACCCCCACTCTCAGTCACTCACTCACTCCTCTCGTCCCCTCCCAGTCCCACCCCCCACGGTCTCCCTCTCACTCCTCTGGTCTCCACCCAGTTCTACATCCCACTCTCTCTCTCACTCACTCCTCTAGTCCCCTCCCCGCCGTACCCCCACTCTCTCTCTCACACTCTTCTCTTCCATTCCGAGTCCTACCCCCCCACTATCTCTCACTCACTCACTATTCTCCTCCCCTCCCAGTCCTCTCCCCACACCCGCTATCACACATTCCACTCGTCCATTCCCAGTCCTAACCCACACTCTCTCTCTCACTCACTCCACTCATCCCCTCCCAGTCCTAACTCCGCTCTCTCTCTTTCACTCACTTACTCACTCCACTGGTACACTCCAGTACTATCCCCACTCTTTCTCTGTCACTCACTCATTCCTCTCGTCCCCTCCCATTCGTAACCCCACTCTCTCACTCACTCACTCCTCTGGTCCCCTCCCAGTCCTACACCTCACCCTCTTTCGCTCACTACTCTCGTCCACCCCCAGTCCTAGCCCCACTCTATCTCTCCCTCACTCAATCCTCCCATCCGCTCACAGTCCTAACCCCCACTCTCTGACACTCACACACTCCTCTCAACCCCTCCCAGGCCTACCACCCCACTCTATCTCTCACAGACTCCGCTCGTCCCCTACCATTCCTACCCCAATACTCTCTCTCTCACTCACTCTACTCGTCTCCTCCAGTCCTACCCCCAATATTTCTCTCTCACTCACTCCTCTGGTCCCTTACCAGTCCTACCCCCCACTCTCTCCTTCTCTCTCTCATCTCGTCCTCTCCCAGTCCGACCCAAACTCTCTCACTCCTCTCCTCCCCTCCCTGTCCTACTTTCCAAACACTTTCTCACTCCCTCCTCTCGTCCCCTCCCAGTTCTACCCCTACTCTCTCTCACACTCTCCTCTCGCCCCCTCCCAGTCCTATACACCACACTCTCACTCACTCCTCTCTTCCCCTCAGAGTCCTACCACCCACTCTCTCTCTCTCACTCCCTCCTCTCGTACCCTCCCAGTCCTACAGCCCACTCTCTCTCTCTCACTCCTCTCATCCCCTCCCAGTCAGACCCCCACTCACTCTCACTCACTCCTCTCGTCCCCTCCTAGTCCTACACCCACTCTCTCTCTCACTCCACTAGTCCCCTACAGTCCTACCGCTCACCATCTCTCTCTCACTCCTCTCATCCATTCCCAGTCATACCACCACACTCCCAATCTCTCACTCACTCCTCCCGTCTACTCCCAGTCCTACCCCCAATCTCTATCACACTCACTGCTTTCGTTCCCTCCCAGGCCTACCCCCACTCTATCTCTCACTGCACTCTTCCGCTCCAGTCCTACCCCAACACTCTCTCTCTCATCACTCCTCTCGTCCACTCCCAGTTCAACCCCCCACTCTCTCACTCACTCCTCTCGTCCCCTCCCAGTCCTAACCCCCACTGTCTCTCTCTCACTCTATTCTTCCCCTCAGAGTCCTACCACCCACTCTCTCTCACTCATTCCCTCATCTCATCCCCTCCCAGTCATACCCCCATTCTCTCTCTCACACACTCCTCTCGTCCGCTCCTAGTTCTACCCCTACTCTCTCACACAAACCTCTCGTCCCCTCCCTGTTTTACCATCAACTCTATCACTCACTCCCTCCTCTCATCCCCTCCCAGTCATACCCCCATTCTCTCTCTCACACAAACCTCTCGTCCCCTCCCAGACCTACCACGAACTCTCTCACTCACTCACTCCTCTCGTCCCCTCCCAGACCTACAGCCCACTCTCTCTCACTCCTCACGTCCTGACGCAGTCCTAACGCCCACTCTCTCTCAATCACTCCTCTCATCCACTCCCAGTCCTACCCCAACACCCTCTCACTCACACACTCCTCTCGTCACCACCCAGTCCTAATCCCCTACTCTCTCGCACACACACCTCTCGTCCCCTCCCAGACCAAACCCCCACTCTCAGTCACTCACTCACTCCTCTCGTCCCCTCCCAGTCCTACCCAGCACTGTCTCTCTCTCACTCCTCTGGTCCCAACCCAGTTCTACCTCCCATTCTCTCTCTCACTCAGTCCTCTCGTCCCCTCCCGGTCCTACCCCCCACTCTCTCTCTCTCACTCTTCTCTTCCATTCCGAGTCCTACCCCCACTATCTCTCACTCACTCACTATTCTCATCCCCTCCCAGTCCTATCCCCACACTCCCTATCACACATTCCACTCGTCCATTCCCAGTCCTAACCCCCACTCTCTCTCTCACTCACTCCACTCATCAACTCCCAGTCCTAACTCCGCTCTCCCTCGTTCACTCACTCACTCACTCCACTGGTACACTACAGTCCTATCCTCACTCTTCCTCTCTCACTCACACACTCCTCTCGGCGTCTCCCAGTCCAACCCCCCACTCCCACTCTCTCACTCACTCCTCTCATCCACTCGCAGTCTTATCCCCAGACCCTCTCACTCACAACCTCCTCTCGTCCCCTCCCAGTCTACCCCCAGACTCTCTCACTCACACACTCCTCTCGTCCCCTCCCAGTCCAACCCCAAACTGTCTCTCTCTCACTCCTCTGGTCCCCACCCAGTTCTACCTCCCACTCTCTGTCTCTCACTCACTCCTCTCATCCACTCCCAGTCCTACCCCCACACTCTCTCAATCACACACTCCTCTCGTCACCACCCAGTCCTAATCCCCTACACTCTCGCACACACACCTCTCGTCCCCTCCCAGGCCAAACCCCCACTCTCAGTCACTCACTCACTCCTCTCGTCCCCTCCCAGTCCTACCCCCCACGGTCTCTTTCTCACTCCACTGGTCCCCACCCAGTTCTACATCCCACTCTCTCTCTCACTCACTCCTCTAGTCCCCTCCCCGTCGTACACCCCACTCTCTCTCTCTCACTCTTCTCTTCCATTCCGAGTCCTACCCCCCCACTATCTCTCACTCACTCACTATTCTCTTCCCCTCCCAGTCCTCTCCCCACAACCGCTATCACACGTTCCACTCGTCCATTCCCAGTCCTAACCCCGACTCTCTCTCTCACTCACTTCACTCATCCCCTCCCAGTCCTAACTCCGCTCTCTCTCTTTCACTCACTCACTCACTCCACTGGTATACTCCAGTCCTATCCCCACTCTTTCTCTGTCACTCACTCACTCCTCTCGTCCCCTCACATTCGTAACCCCACTCTCTCACTCACTCACTCCTCTCGTCCCCTCCCTGTCCTATCCCCTAATCTCTCTCACAAACTCCTCTCGTCTCCTGCCAGTCATACCCCCATTCTCTCTCTCACACACTCCTCTCGTCCCCTCCTAGTTCTACCCCTACTCTCTCACACAAAACTGTCGTCCCCTCCCAGTCCTACCACCAACTCTCTCACTTACTCACTCCTCTCTTCCCCTCCCAGTTCAACCCCCAAATCTCTCTCAGACTCCTCTCGTCCCCTCCCAGTCCTGCGCCCAACACTCTCACTCACTCACTCCTCTCGTCCACTCCATGTCCAACCACCCACTCTCTCTCTCACTCACTCCTCTCGTCCCATCCCAATCCTACCACCCCACAACCTCTCTCTCTCACTCCTCTACTCACCTCCCTGTCCGACCCCATCACTCTCTCTCACTCACTCCTCTCGTCCCGTACCTGTCCTATCCCCTAATCTCTCTCACAAACTCCTCTCGTCTCCTCCCAGTCATACACCCCACTCTCTCACTCACTCCTCTCGTCCCCTCCGTCCTAACCCCCACTGTCACTCTCTCACTCCATTCTTCCCCTCCGAGTCCTAACACCCACTCTCTGTCATTCACTCCCTCCTCTCATCCCCTCCCAGTCATACCCCCATTCTCTCTCTCACACACTCCTCTCGTCCCCTCCTAGTTCTACCCCTACTCACTCACACAAACCTCTCGTCCCCTCCCAGACCTACCACGAACTCTCTCACTCACTCACTCCTCTCGTCCCCTCCCAGACCTACAGCCCACTCTCTCTCACTCCTCACGTCCTGTCGCAGTCCTAACGCCCACTCTCTCTCAATCACTCCTCTCATCCACTCCCAGTCCTACCCCCACACCCTCTCACTCACACACTCCTCTCGTCACCACCCAGTCCTAATCCCCTACTCTCTCGCACACACACCTCTCGTCCCCTCCCAGACCAAACCCCCACTCTCAGTCACTCACTCACTCCTCTCGTCCCCTCCCAGTCCTACCCCGCACTGTCTCTTTCTCACTCCTCTGGTCCCAACCCAGTTCTACCTCCCACTCTCTCTCTCACTCACTCCTCTCGTCCCCTCCCGGTCCTACCCCCCACTCTCTCTCTCTCACTCTTCTCTTCCATTCCGAGTCCTACCCCCACTATCTCTCACTCACTCACTATTCTCATCCCCTCCCAGTCCTATCCCCACACTCCCTATCACACATTCCACTCGTCCATTCCCAGTCCTAACCCCCACTCTCTCTCTCACTCACTCCACTCATCAACTCCCAGTCCTAACTCCGCTCTCCCTCGTTCACTCACTCACTCACTCCACTGGTACACTACAGTCCTATCCTCACTCTTCCTCTCTCACTCACACACTCCTCTCGGCGTCTCCCAGTCCAACCCCCACTCCCACTCTCTCACTCACTCCTCTCATCCACTCGCAGTCTTACCCCCAGACCCTCTCACTCACAACCTCCTCTCGTCCCCTCCCAGTCCTACCCCCAGACTCTCTCACTCACACACTCCTCTCGACCCCTCCCAGTCCAACCCCAAACTGTCTCTCTCTCACTCCTCTGGTCCCCACCCAGTTCTACCTCCCACTCTCTGTCTCTCACTCACTCCTCTCATCCACTCCCAGTCCTACCCCCACACTCTCTCAATCACACACTCCTCTCGTCACCACCCAGTCCTAATCCCCTACACTCTCGCACACACACCTCTCGTCCCCTCCCAGTCCAAACCCCCACTCTCAGTCACTCACTCACTCCTCTCGTCCCCTCCCAGTCCTACCCCCCACGGTCTCTCTCTCACTCCACTGGTCCCCACCCAGTTCTACCTCCCACTCTCTGTCTCTCACTCACTCCTCTCATCCACTCCCAGTCCTACCCCCACACTCTCTCAATCACACACTCCTCTCGTCACCACCCAGTCCTAATCCCCTACACTCTCGCACACACACCTCTCGTCCCCTCCCAGTCCAAACCCCCACTCTCAGTCACTCACTCACTCCTCTCGTCCCCTCCCAGTCCTACCCCCCACGGTCTCTCTCTCACTCCACTGGTCCCCACCCAGTTCTACATCCCACTCTCTCTCTCACTCACTCCTCTAGTCCCCTCCCCGTCGTACACCCCACTCTCTCTCTCTCACTCTTCTCTTCCATTCCGAGTCCTACCCCCCCACTATCTCTCACTCACTCACTATTCTCCTCCCCTCCCAGTCCTCTCCCCACAACCGCTATCACACATTCCACTCGTCCATTCCCAGTCCTAACCCCGACTCTCTCTCTCACTCACTCCACTCATCCCCTCCCAGTCCTAACTCCGCTCTCTCTCTTTCACTCACTCACTCACTCCACTGGTATACTCCAGTCCTATCCCCACTCTTTCTCTGTCACTCACTCACTCCTCTCGTCCCCTCCCATTCGTAACCCCACTCTCTCACTCACACATTCCTCTCGTCCTCTCCCAGTCCTACAGCCCCACTCTCTCTCACTCTACTCTCGTCCCCTCCCAGTTCTACACCCCCACTCTCTCTCTCACTCCTCTCGTCCCCTCCATGTCCAACCACCCACTCACTCTCTCACTCACACCTCTCGTCCCTTCCCAGAGCTACCCCCCTGGCTCTCTCCCAATCACTCCTCTCGTACCCTCCCAGTCCTATCCCCTAATCTCTCTCACAAACTCCTCTCGTCCCCTCCCTGTCCTACCCCCCACTCTCTCACTCACTCCTCTCGTCCACTCCCAGTCCTAACCCCCACTGTCTCTCCCTCACTCCATTCTTCCCCTCAGAGTCCTACCACCCACTCTCTCTCACTCACTCCCTCCTCTCATCCCCTCCCAGTCATACCCCCATTCTCTCTCACACACACACTTCTCTCGTCCCCTGCTAGTTCTATCCCTACTCTCTCACACAAACCTCTCGTCCTCTCCCAGTCCTACCACCCACTCTCTCACTCACTCACTCCACTCGTCCCCTCCCAATCCTACCACCCCACAACCTCTCTCTCACACTCCTCTACTCACCTCCCTGTCCGTCCCCCCACTCTCTCTCACTCCTCACGTCCTGTCGCAGTCCTAACGCCCACTCTCTCTCAATCACTCCTCTCATCCACTCCCAGTCCTACCCCCACACCCTCTCACTCACACACTCCTCTCGTCACCACCCAGTCCTAATCCCCTACTCTCTCGCACACACACCTCTCGTCCCCTCCCAGACCAAACCCCCACTCTCAGTCACTCACTCACTCCTCTCGTCCCCTCCCAGTCCTACCCCGCACTGTCTCTTTCTCACTCCTCTGGTCCCAACCCAGTTCTACCTCCCACTCTCTCTCTCACTCACTCCTCTCGTCCCCTCCCGGTCCTACCCCCCACTCTCTCTCTCTCACTCTTCTCTTCCATTCCGAGTCCTACCCCCACTATCTCTCACTCACTCACTATTCTCATCCCCTCCCAGTCCTATCCCCACACTCCCTATCACACATTCCACTCGTCCATTCCCAGTCCTAACCCCCACTCTCTCTCTCACTCACTCCACTCATCAACTCCCAGTCCTAACTCCGCTCTCCCTCGTTCACTCACTCACTCACTCCACTGGTACACTACAGTCCTATCCTCACTCTTCCTCTCTCACTCACACACTCCTCTCGGCGTCTCCCAGTCCAACCCCCACTCCCACTCTCTCACTCACTCCTCTCATCCACTCGCAGTCTTACCCCCAGACCCTCTCACTCACAACCTCCTCTCGTCCCCTCCCAGTCCTACCCCCAGACTCTCTCACTCACACACTCCTCTCGACCCCTCCCAGTCCAACCCCAAACTGTCTCTCTCTCACTCCTCTGGTCCCCACCCAGTTCTACCTCCCACTCTCTGTCTCTCACTCACTCCTCTCATCCACTCCCAGTCCTACCCCCACACTCTCTCAATCACACACTCCTCTCGTCACCACCCAGTCCTAATCCCCTACACTCTCGCACACACACCTCTCGTCCCCTCCCAGTCCAAACCCCCACTCTCAGTCACTCACTCACTCCTCTCGTCCCCTCCCAGTCCTACCCCCCACGGTCTCTCTCTCACTCCACTGG
Source organism: Hemitrygon akajei (assembly GCF_048418815.1). NCBI lineage: Eukaryota > Metazoa > Chordata > Chondrichthyes > Myliobatiformes > Dasyatidae > Hemitrygon > Hemitrygon akajei. The sequence goes on along the minus strand of NW_027331926.1, from coordinate 1,849,340 downwards.
TCCCCACCCAGTTCTACCTCCCACTCTCTGTCTCTCACTCACTCCTCTCATCCACTCCCAGTCCTACCCCCACACTCTCTCAATCACACACTCCTCTCGTCACCACCCAGTCCTAATCCCCTACACTCTCGCACACACACCTCTCGTCCCCTCCCAGTCCAAACCCCCACTCTCAGTCACTCACTCACTCCTCTCGTCCCCTCCCAGTCCTACCCCCCACGGTCTCTCTCTCACTCCACTGGTCCCCACCCAGTTCTACATCCCACTCTCTCTCTCACTCACTCCTCTAGTCCCCTCCCCGTCGTACACCCCACTCTCTCTCTCTCACTCTTCTCTTCCATTCCGAGTCCTACCCCCCCACTATCTCTCACTCACTCACTATTCTCCTCCCCTCCCAGTCCTCTCCCCACAACCGCTATCACACATTCCACTCGTCCATTCCCAGTCCTAACCCCGACTCTCTCTCTCACTCACTCCACTCATCCCCTCCCAGTCCTAACTCCGCTCTCTCTCTTTCACTCACTCACTCACTCCACTGGTATACTCCAGTCCTATCCCCACTCTTTCTCTGTCACTCACTCACTCCTCTCGTCCCCTCCCATTCGTAACCCCACTCTCTCACTCACACATTCCTCTCGTCCTCTCCCAGTCCTACAGCCCCACTCTCTCTCACTCTACTCTCGTCCCCTCCCAGTTCTACACCCCCACTCTCTCTCTCACTCCTCTCGTCCCCTCCATGTCCAACCACCCACTCACTCTCTCACTCACACCTCTCGTCCCTTCCCAGAGCTACCCCCCTGGCTCTCTCCCAATCACTCCTCTCGTACCCTCCCAGTCCTATCCCCTAATCTCTCTCACAAACTCCTCTCGTCCCCTCCCTGTCCTACCCCCCACTCTCTCACTCACTCCTCTCGTCCACTCCCAGTCCTAACCCCCACTGTCTCTCCCTCACTCCATTCTTCCCCTCAGAGTCCTACCACCCACTCTCTCTCACTCACTCCCTCCTCTCATCCCCTCGCAGTCATACCCCCATTCTCTCTCACACACACACTTCTCTCGTCCCCTGCTAGTTCTATCCCTACTCTCTCACACAAACCTCTCGTCCTCTCCCAGTCCTACCACCCACTCTCTCACTCACTCACTCCACTCGTCCCCTCCCAATCCTACCACCCCACAACCTCTCTCTCACACTCCTCTACTCACCTCCCTGTCCGTCCCCCCACTGTCTCTCGCTCTCACTCCTCTGGTCCCCACCCAGTTCTACCTCCCACTCTCTCTCTCACTCACTCCTCTCGTCCCCTCCCCGTCATACCCCAACTCTCTCTCTCACTCCTCTCGTCCCCTCCATGTCCTATCCCCTAATCTCTCTCACAAACTCCTCTCGTCTCCTCCCAGTCATACACCCCACTCTCTCACTCACTACTCTCTTCCCCTCACTGTCCTACCCCCCACTCTCTCACTCACTCCTCTCGTCCACTCCCAGTCCTAACCCCCACTGTCACTCTCTCACTCCATTCTTCCCCTCAGAGTCCTAACACTCACTCTCTCTCACTCACTCCCTCCTCTCATCCCCTCCCAATCATACCCCCATTCTCTCTCTCACACGCTCCTCTCGTCCCCTCCTAGTTCTACCCCTACTCTCTCACACAAACCTCTCGTCCCCTCCCAGTCCTACCACCAACTCTCTCTCTCAATCACTCCTCTCCTCCACTTCCAGTCCTAACCCCCACACTCTCTCACTCACTCACTCACTGCTCTCGTCCCATCCCAGTCCTACCACCCACTCTCTCTCTCTCACTCTTCTTTTCCATTCCGAGACCTATCCCCCACTATCTCTCTCTCACTCACTATTCTCATCCCTTCCCAGTCCTATCCCCACACTCCCTATCACTCATTCCACTCGTCCATTCCCAGTCCTAACCCCCACTCTTTCTCTCTCACTCACTCCACTCATCCTCTCCCCGTACTAACTCCACTCTCTCTCTTTCACTCACTCACTCACTCCTCTCGTCCCCTCCCAGTCATATCCCCCTACTCTCTCTCACACACACCTCTCGTCCCTTCCCAGTCCTACCCCTCACTCTCTCACTCACTCCTCTCGTCCCCTCCCAGTCCTACACCCCCACTCTCTCTCTCACTCCTCTCGTCCCCACACAGTCCTAACCCAACTCTCTCTCACTCACTCCTCTCGCCCCTTCCCTGCCGTACCACCCACTCTCTCTTTCTCTCAGTCTTCTCTTCCACTCTGTGTCCTACCCCCCACTATCTCTCACTCACTCACTATTCTCATCCCCTCCCAGTCCTACCCCCACACTCCCTATCACTTACTCCTCTCGTCCCCCCCAGTCCTAACCCCCACTCTCTCTTCCACTCACTCACTCCTCTCGTCCCCTCCCAGTCCTACCGCCCACCCTCTCTCACTCACTCCTATCGCCCACTCCCAGTCCAACCCACACTCCCTCACTCACTCACTCACTCACTCATCTCGTCCCCTCCCAGTCCTAACCCCACACTCTCTCCCACTCACTCACTCCACTCATCCCCTCCCAGTCCTAACTCCACTCTCTCTCTTTCGCCCACTCCACTGGTACCCTCCAGTCCTGCACCCCACTCTTTCTCTCTCACTCACTCCCTTCGTCCCTTCCCAGTCCTACTCCCACTCTCTCACTCTCACTCACTCACTCAATTTGTCCCCTCCAGTCCTACCCCCACTCTCTCACTCACTCACTCGTCTCGTTCCCTCCCAGTCCTACACCCCACTCTCTCTCGCACCCACTCCTGTCGGCACACTTTATAGCTTCCTCTCTCCCCTGCATCCCTCCTTCCACTGACTGCCGACACCCCGTCCCCCTCATTCTCCCTCTCCCTCCTTCCCTTTCCCTGACTCCCACAATCCATACCGCGCATTCCCCCTCTCCCTCGTCTTCTTTCCTCACCCTCCCTCCCACTCACTAACTCTCACTATCACTATCCCTCTCACTATCTATCTCTGTCTGTCTCTCTCTCTCTCTGCCTCTCTCCCACTCACTAACTCTCTCCATCTCTCCCAGTTCCAGGCCCGGACGCTTGCACGTCCATGGAATGAAATGTTTGCGCCTAAGAGGAAAGTGTGCTGCGGAATGTCCCGGGCGCATCATCCGCGGCGTTGTCTGCCCCACACCCAGTCTCTACTGCTGTGTTTAGACCCCCGAGGAGTCTCCGGCGCTCTGCTCTCTCAGACGGTTCCAGAGAGACCCCCGGCCTCCCGGAAAGTTACCCGGAAATAAAGCAGTGCTGCTGAACAGTCTCAGCCGGATCATCGACTGTTTATTCCACTCCACGGGCTCGGCCTGACCTGCCGAGTGGGCGGAGAGGGATGGAGTGGGGTTAGGGAAGGGTGCGCATTGGAGGGAGGAGGGTTTCGTTACTGGGTGGGCGGAATCGGGCAAAAGGGGGTTCCTCGGGTGTTGCACCTCTCGCTGCACGGGGAGCGGACAGGAAGGAGGAGGGATGAGGGGTGATTTGGTTGACGGATAGAGGTCACCGGCATTCCACCCACCCAGTGGGTTGTGAATTTCACCCTTCCCTCTCCGCTCGACTCCTCCCTCTATCCTTACCACCCCTCTACTTCCTCCCCACTTCTCCCTCTCCATCCCTCTCTACCCATCTCCTCTCCTTTACCCCCCTTTCTCGCCCGTCACCCTTCCACCCCATTCACTCCATTTCAACCCTCTGTTTCGAACTCTCTCCTTCTCTCCCCTGCTTCCCCTTTCGCTTTACCCCACTGTCTCCCCCCTCTACATCTCTACCCTCCAGCAACTCAACCTTCCGTCACACCACTCCCCTTATCCCTCTCTTCATCTCCCCTCTATTCTTTCCCCTTTCTGCCACACCCTTTACCCTTCATCCCCTCTCTCCTACGTTAACCCATCTCTCCCTATCCACTCTCCCTCCTTTCCCACTCTCCCCTTTCCGTCTGTCCATCTCTCCCTCTCCACTCTCCCTCCGTCCCCACTCTCCCCTTTCCCACTTTCCATCTCTCCCTCTCCACTCTCCCTTCATCCCCACACTCCCCTTTCCCTCTGTCTATTCCCAACATGTTGTGGCCGTATTCCGGACGGGTGTGCAAAGGTTTGGGACAACTGTACAACTACGCCACACTGGGTTGAGTAAAACTTTGTCAAGTAGATGGGAAAGCGTCTATAATGCTTTGGGATTCAGCTGGGACTGCTGACTCATCGTGATATTTATAACTGACCTGGATGAGGAAGTGGAGGGATGGGTTTGTAGGTTTGCTGATGACACAAAGGTTGGAGGTGTTGTGGATAGTGTGGAGGGCTGTCGGAGGTTACAACGGCACATCGATAGGATGCAAAACTGGGCTGAGAAGTGGCATATGGAGTTCAACCCAGAGAAGTGAGAGGTGGTTCATTTTGGTAGGACAAATATGATGTCAGAATATAGTATTAATGGTAAGACTCTTGGCAGTGTGGAGGATCAGAGGGATCTTGGGGTCCGAGTCCATAGCATGCTCAAAGCAGCTGCGCAGGTTGACTCTGTGGTTAAGAAGGCGTACGGTGTGTTGGCCTTTATCAAACGTGGAATAGCGTTTAGGAGCCGAGAGGTAATGTTACAGCTATATAGGACCCTGGTCAGACCCCACTTGGAGTACTGTGCTCAGTTCTGGTCACCTCACTGCAGGAAGGACGTGGAAGCCATAGAAAGGGTGCAGAGGAGATTTACAAGGATATTGCCTGGATTGGGGAGCATGCCTCATGAGAATAGGGAGAGTGAACTCGGCCTTTTCTCCTCGGAGCGACGGAGGGTGAGAGGTGACCTGATAGAGGGGTACAAGATGATGAGAGGCATTGATCGTGCGGATATTTGGAGGCTTGTCCCCAGGGCTGAAATGGCCAGCACTAGAGGGCACAGTTATAAAAGTTTCTTGGAAGTAGGTACAGAGGAGATGTCGGGGGTAAGTTTATATACACAGAGGGTGGTGAGTGCGTGGAATGGGCTACCGGCAGTGGAGGTGGAGGCGGAAACGGTAGGGTCTTTCAGGAGACTCCTGGATGGCTACATGGAGCTTAGAGAAATAGAGGGCTGTGGGAAAGCCGAGGTATTTCTGAGGTCGCGTCATGGTCACACACAGGGAGTGCCAAGGGTCAGCGGGACATCGGTGCACAAGGGTAGGGCGCGCACACACACAGATTCACACACATCGTGCATGGCGGATGATGTTGAAGGCAGATTTAACTCACATGACCAGACTCGGCGCACAGAGTTGGGACTCGGACTGTTAATAGTGTCGGGAGACAGAGGGGCCTCCGTGTACAATGCAGGGAACGCACTGAAATGTGGAGAGTTTCGATCGTCGGGCGGTGGGGGGACACCGGGGCGCAAGTGTCGGACAAACGCCGCGAACGGTGTCGTCGAGTCGAGGAACGGAGGGACCTCAGCGTGCAAGGGTAGGGGGCACAGACCGCCGACCCGGGAAAGTTAGGCGATGTTATTGTCAATGCCCGGAGACAACGGGAGCCTCTCGTACGCTCCCTCTGAGAGACGCGTCGAACTCTAATCTCTCTCCAATCTCCACCCCGCCGCATACTCACAGACACAACATAGAAACATAGAAAATAGGTGCAGGAGTTGGCCATTCGGCCCTTCGAGCTTGCACCGCCATTCAGTATGATCATGGCTGATCATCCAACTCAGAACCCTGTACCTGCTTTCTATCCATACCCCCGGATCCCTTTAGCCACAGGGGCCATATCTAACTCCTGCGTAAATATTGCCAATTAGCCAGTCTCAACTGTTTCCTGTGGCAGAGAGTTCCACAGATTCACCACTCTCTGTGTGAAGAAGTTTTTCCTCATCTCTGTCCTAAAAGGCTTCCTCTTTATACTTAAACTGTGACTCCCTCGTTCTGGACTTCCCCAACATCGGATACAATCTTCCTGCATCTAGCCTGTCCAATCCTTTTAGAATTTTATACGTTTCAATAAGATCCCCCCTCAATTTTCTACAGTCCAGTGAGTATAAGCCTAGTCGATCCAGTCTTTCTTCATATGAAAGTCCTGCCATCCCAGGAATCAATCTGCTGAACCTTCTTTGTACTCCCTCTATGGCAGGATTGTATTTCCTCAGATTAGGGGACCAAAATTGCACACAATATTCTAGGTGTGGTCTCACCAAGGCCTGTATAACTGCAGTAGAACCTCCCTGCTCCTGTACTCAAATCCTTTTGCTACGAATGCCAACATACCATTTGCCTATTTCACCGCCTGCTGTACCTGCATGCCCTCATTCAATGGCTGGTGTACAATGGCACCCAGGTCTCGTTGCACCTCCCATTTTCCTAATCTGCCACCGTTCAGATAATAATCTGTTTTCCTGTTCTTCCAACCAAAGTGGATAACCACACATTTATCCACATTAAATTGCATCTGCCATGATCTTGCCCACTCACCTGACCTATCCAAGGCACCATGCATCCTCTAAGCGTCCTCCTCACAGCTAACACCACCGCCCAGCTTCGTGTCATCCGCAAAGTTGGAGATGCTGCATTTAATTCCCTCGTCTAAATCATTAATATATATTGTAAACAACTGGGGTCCCAGCACTGAGCCTTTTGGTACCCCACTTGTCACTGGCTGCCATTCTGAAAAGGTCCCGATTACTCCCACTCTTTGCTTCCTGTCTGCCAACCAATTCTCTATCAACATCAATACCATACCCCCAATACCGTGTGCTTTAAGTTTGCACACTAATCTCCTGTGTGGGACCTTGTCAAAAGACTTTTGAAAATCTAAATATACCACATCCACTGGCTCTCCCCTATCCACTCTACTAGTTACATCTTCAAAAACTTCTATAAGATTCCTCAGACATGATTTTTCTTTCACAAATCCATGCTGACTTTGTCCGATGATTTCACCTCTTTCCAAATGTGCTGTTATCACATCTTTGATAACCAACTCTAGCATTTTCCCCACCACCGATGTCAGACTAACCGGTCTCTAATTCCCCGGTTTCACTCTCCCTCCTTTTTTTAAAAAGTGAGGTTACATTAGGAACTAATGTAATTAATCCTCAGGAACTAATCCAGAATCTAAGGAGTATTGAAAAATTATCACTAATGCATCCACTATTTCTTGGGCTACTTCCTTAAGCACTCTGGAATGCAGACCATCTGGCCGTGGGGATTTATCTGCCTTTAATCCCTTCAATTTACCTATCACCAGTTCCCTACTAACATGTATTTCCCTCAGTTCCTCCATCACACTAGACCATCGGTCCCCTACTATTTCTGTAAGGTTATTTATGTCCTCCTTAGTGAAGACAGAAACAAAGTAGTTATTCAATTGGTCTGCCATGTCTTTGTTCCCTATGATCAATTCTCCTGTTTCTGACTGTAAAGGACCTACATTTGTCTGAACCAATCTTTTTTTTCACATATCAATAAAAGCTTTATATAATCATTTTTTCCCTTTCTTAATTAAGCCCTTTGTCCTCCTCTGCTGGACTCTGAATTTTTCCCAGTCCTCTGGTGTGCCGCTTTTTCTGGCTAATTTATATGTTTCTTCTTTGGACTTGATACTACCCCTAATTTCCCTTGTCAGCCACGGGTGCATCACCTTCCCTGGTTTATTCTTTTGCCACACTGGGATGAACTATTGTTGTAGTTCTTCCATGCGATCTTTAAATGCTTGCCATTGCATATCCACCGTCAACCCTTTAAGTATCATTTGCCAGTCTATCTTAGCTCATTCATGTCTCATAACTTCAAAGTTACCCTTCTTTAAGTTCAGTACCTTTGTTTCTGAATTAACTATGTCACTCTCCATCGCAATGAAGAATTCCACCATATTATGGTCGCTCTTACCCAACGGGCCTCGCACGACAAGATTGCTAACTAACCCTTCATCATTGCTCAATACCCAATCTAGAATGGCCTGCTCTCTAGTTGGTTCCTCGACATTTTGGTTCAGAAATCCATCCGGCATACATTCCAAGAAATCCTCTTCTTCAGCACCCTTACCAATTTGTTTCAACCAATCTACATGTAGATTGAAGTCACACATTATAACTACTGTTATAATGGTCTAACCCCTGGGTCGCCTCAGGCATCGCTCAAACTCGTTCTAGTCTAGGGCTAGCAGCCTTCGGCCCCGCCAAAGTGGGTAATCAGCTGGTGTGGATGCTGTGTGATGTCCCCGCGCCGCCCAAAAAAAAAACAGACAGTACACCTTATGCGAGTAAATGAGTACAATTTATAAAGATTACTATAACTAAGCGGTTACTAACGATACAGTATATATGAATAAGAGAAAAAAAAGAAAAGGCGCCAAACTTATCAAAGTCCAAACCACTTCGTGCACAACCGTTGGAGCTCAATTACTGAAGTCTTCTGGCCACCATTCGATCCCCTCCGAACTCCTCGACCCGCCTCCTGGGACCCCCACAGTGGCCGACCAGACGCTCCACACTCCTCTGTCTCCGTCTCCTCCCCTCACCGAAAACCTTGGGCCGGGGACCCCCGCTAGGGGTCCGTTCCGTCGCCCAGCTTCCAGCATCCCGTCCTCTCTCTCTCACTCCATCGCGCCGACTCCCCAAAATCCCCGCCAACAATCAGTTTACTGCCCCAAACAAGCTTCCAGCACTTATCATAACAAAGACGCCAGCATTCCTACTTTTAATAAAACAAAGACGCCATTTTGATTACATACACAGTAACAAAGAAAATGAAGAAACCCCCTTTACACTCTCCCCCCACCAAATAAAAGTCATGTCCTCATGACTATTAGATAACTCGTCACCTTTCCTGCCAACACACCGTAACCCAAGCACAAGCAGTGACATCTCCTCCCCACACAGTAAACCTCACACCCTGTTCCTTAGGCGCTATATAGGCCAACTATCTGGGCGTTCCCTAACCCTTCTGAGACCTCCGTACCCCCCTCACCTAAACCCTTAGGCTAACACAGCTGGGGATACCTTGGGTCCACTACCAACTCCTCTTTCAACCTCTCACTCATGCCCCACACTGCACACAGCTAACCCTCCCCACTACACCTGACTCAGTGGGAGAAGGGCCAAAGGTCTCTTCCTCAATCGAGGGAAATTCGGCAAAAGGCAGCATGTACCACACGTCCAGTACATCAGCCTTTGAATCCGTATTCTTCCTCATTTCTTTGATCGGTAGCTGCTGATTGATCTTCTCCAAACGGAAACACGTGGCCTGCACTGCTCCTGCAGTCTCTTCAGCCTCCTGCAATTGAGATTATCATCTTCTCTGGCCCCTGGCTCAGCAGATCTGACTCCTGCATCCCGACCATCTCAATCTGGAATGCAGTTACTCCAACAGCTTCTTCCACCCCGACCTGAAAAGCAGCAGTTAAAGATTGGTCACCCTCCAGTTCAGTATTCACTGCACTTCTCTCCAGCTTTTTTTCTCCTCATGACTTCTTCCAGATCAACCTTCAGGTTTTGCACTTCATTTGAACTGTCGATGGTCATCTTCAGGTTCCCTTCAAGCTACCGCTTCCCCCTTCCGAGATTTGTCAGCAATTTCTTCACCTCCGCAAACTCCCTTCTCCAGGCTCTCAGTTTGCTGTGGCCCTCAGTCAAACAACTTTCTTCGTTCTCTCCAACTTATAAGTCTTTCAAATGGTTCCAGATCACTCTCTCCGGTCTCTCAGTCTTCATTTCAAACTTGATTACGTAGAGACAGACACTCACGAGCTGCGACCTTCGCCAGCCCTGGCACGTGTCCAGAAAACACTTTAACTCTGTAGTTCCCTGCCGCTCCTGCAACGACCTCACTTCATATTGTCCTGAGGCAAATCCAAATACCAAGAGATCATCCACATACGTCAAAATTCCAAACGCCTCCACACCCACATGGTCTTCCACATGCCCTGCAGGAAGGTTGCAAGGGCTCCGGAGATACCCTGTGGTATCTTTGCGGACCAGAAGACTCCTAGGGAACTTATAACCGCCGTCTTCGCCTTGTCGGCCTCACTCATCGGGATCTGGCAACATTCACTCCAAAGATCCAGCACCTTAAACCTCTTCGCACCACTCAGATAGGCCATCGCCTCTACGGCCGAATATAATCCACACACACGCTGCCTACGTCTGCCACGGCTGTAGGGTCCAGTCGCCGCAACCTCTGCATCACCGAGGTGTCTTCAGCAGTCAACTCCCCTTCCTGGTGGTATTTCGCAGCGTCCACTAAGAGGGTCTCACCCTCAGATACTCCTCCAGGCCATACCACCACCGGCTCTTGTTTGAATTCGGTATCGGCCCAATGCTGCTACACACGTCCGCACAAGCAGCTCGAAACTCTGGGTGCATCGATAATGCCTCCAAACAGCGCTCACCCGCCTCCTCCGGGCATGCCCCCAAGCGCACCAACAGGATATTGGTTCTCTCCATAACCGAAACGCTGCCCGTCTCAACAGTATCCGGACACATCAGCATTAACGATTCACGAACCTCAGTCACCTCCACATTTGCCTCTAAGAACTCCATTTTCACTGACCACAACCGTCGTCTTTATAATCACCGGCACTGGTACCCCAAATCTCCAGTGCCGTCAATGTCGTCAAGGGTAAAGGCTTCCAAAAACGGTTGTAAAACAACCTGTACAGCAACCTAACCGGTGCCCCGGTGCCGAGGATGGCTTTAACTTGACTTCCATCCATCCGTAAAAACACCTGAGTGCGTGGTCCCTCTAAGCCTTCAGGAATAGGGTCTGTTCCTTGCGGGAGATCCTTGGTACATTGTTGGGAACGTGCTCCCCCAGAGACCCCAAGCCGTTCCCCCACTGGGCCTCCTCTAAGTTTCCCGACACCTCTCGGATCAACGGAACAACTGATCCCCTTGACAGATCCCCCTGGCGCCGTAAGCAATTTTTCTGCCCTCCTAACCAAAAGGGATACCCTAAAAACTTCCCACCAATCTCCTGCCACGGATATGATAAGCCCCCCAGCTGCGGCATTTGACTTCCAGTCGAACCACACGCATTTTCCCACACTTTCCCAGAACTGGCAGCTGTCACTTCGAGGTAATTGCGCCCGACAGTTCTAACAACGCTACCAGCCCGCCTACTCAAACTTTCAACCAATCCCTGTCGCTTTCCCTCAGCCAAGCACTGCCACTCACCCAACAATTGAGAGGTCTGCTCCGCCCACGTCTCCGCCCCCTTTTCGTCAGCGCTAGTCGGAACTCGAACAACGATCTCCGGGCTACCAACAGCAGCCACCCCACCCAACACAACTGCAGAGATAACCGGCAATCGCACACCCACAAAAGCACACCAGCTCTTCGCCGCAGACATAATTTAAAGAGGGCGATCACACAGCTTCCACAGAAATCAATCCCGGACCAGCACACCACAATGGAACCCCTGGGCCGCCTCAGACATCGCTCAAACTCGTTCTAGTCTAGGGGGAGCAGCCTTCGGCCCCGCCAAACTGGGTAATCAGCTGGTGTGGATGCTGTGTGATGTCCCCGCCTCGCCCAAAAAAAAAACAGACAGTACACCTTATGCGATTAAATGAGTACAATTTATAAAGATCACTATAACTAAGCGATTACTAACGATACAGTATATATGAATAAGAGAAACAAAAAGGCGCCAAACTTATCAAAGTCCAAACAACTTCGTGCACAACCGTTGGAGCTCAATTACTGAAGTCTTCTGGCACTCGATCCCCTCCGAAATCCTCGACCCGCCTCCTGGGACCCCCACGGTGGTCGGCCAGACGCTCCACACTCCTCTGTCTTCGTCTCCTCCCCTCACCGAAAACCTTGTGCCGGGGAACCCCGTTCGGGGTCCGTTCCGTCCCCCAGCTTCCAGCATCCCGTCCTCTCTCTCTCACTCCATCGCGCCGACTCCCCAAAATCCCCGCCAACAATGTTTACAGTCACATACAAGCTTCCAGCACTTATCTTAACAAAGACGCCAGCATTCCTACTTTTAATAAAACAAAGACGCCATTTTGATTACATACACAGTAACAAAGAAAAAGAAGAAACCCCCTTTACAATGGAATCAGCTGTGCGTTGTCAGCCTGTCTCCTGAACGTCTGTGGAACGGGAACAGAATGTGCCGACACGTCTCCGCCTTGTGGAGTGAACAAGGACGGGCACCGCCCTCCGGAGCTTCTCCTTCCCAGCGCCCCGAGTCTCTGACCGTGTCTTTGATGACGTGTCCAGTTGCATCTCACCACATAAATACGCGGCCGTCTCGGGGGGAGCTTATTCCTGCGTGAGCAGGCGCTCCTGAACGATCTGCATCCTCGGGCAACTTCCAACATGACTCCTTCCGTGAAAACCATCGCCCTCCTCTCCATACTGTTGGTGCTCGCTTACTGCGTGGCTCTCGGCAGTAGGTTCTTGCCTCAATCTTAGCTTCTCGCGTGTCGGGACCCTCGCTCCGGGCAGCTAGGGGAGGGGGGAGATGGAGATGGTCTGGGGAGCCTGGAGCCGTGGCGGATCAGAGAAAGATAATGGGAGAATAGTACATTAAGTATACCGCAGTAGGCGACCTCTGAAAGAGGTGGCTGAAAAGTTAGGGGAGGGATTAGTAACCATATAACAATTACAGTACGGAAACAGGCCATCTCGGCCCTCCTAGTCCGTGCCGAACGCTTACTCTCACCTAGTCCCACCGACTTGCACTCAGCTCATAACCCTCCATTCCTTTCCTGTCCATATACCTATCCAATTTTACTTTAAATGACAATACCGAACCTGTCCCAAATCTTCTGCTGTAAGCTCGTTCCACACAGCTACGACTCTCGGAGTAAAGAAGTTCCCCTTCGTGTTGCCCCTAAAGTTTTGCCCCCATAACTATGAACTCAAGTCCTCTTGTTTGAATCTCCCCTACCCTCAGCGGAAAAAGCCAATCCACGTCAACTCTTTCTATCCCCCGCAGAATTTTAAATATCTCTATCAAGAGCCCCCTCAACCTTCTACGCTCTAAAGAGACATTTTTATCAGCCCTGTCCCAGGAGAGGTTAGACGGTGGTAAAACGGAGCATGGCGGAGCTCAGGAAAGTAAGGGAGACGAAGCAGATTTATGTTTTCAAGGAACGGAATTTTGAACCTTGCCCATAAGATACCCCTAGGTAGACATTTTGGAGTGAGGAAGGAGCTTATGGAGGCACAGAGCCGAGATGAGAAACAGATGGGGTAGCTAGAAGGTCCAGGGTTCGACACTGGTAGCTTGAAAGAGCTGTTTGCAGTTGAAGAATTTAAGTGTGTTCCCGATGATATGAGGGCAGTTCTAGAATGAAAAGGATGCCGCTACCTTGAGGGAGTCTGCTGGGTTAGCAGACGAGGTTGTTTTAACCCGCAAGGTTGAGTTTACTCCAGAGGGGAGTTGCCCAGAGATTAGCTGGGAGGATCAGGGGAATTTGGAATTTGAAAGGGGGACTGGTATTAAAACCTAGGAGACGCAGATGTCCCGTTTGCTTGTGTTCAGGATGTGAAGGATGTGGATGCACAGGGTACTGAACCTTGTGTTGAAACTCAGCAAGGGTCTGAGGGATCTGATTTGGTTAAAAAGGAATGCAGTCCTTTTGATTCAGATGGACTTGGTTCAGTGAAGAAAGGGTTAACCTTGGCACCGGTAGAAAGTGAGGATTCTCAATGACTTGTGTTATAAGTTAATGAAGAGATGAAAGCTGGTGAGATCAATATTATTGAAGAAAAAGGGTAAAGTTTTGATCCTAGACTTCTGAATAAAGAAAACTTAAGGTCGGTTTGGTTTCATAACTGTTGATTAAAGTTAAGGGACCGTTAACTGGACAATGACTTGTTAACAAGGTGCCTGCGAGTCAATTACAGTTTGTTTTGAAATTTAAGGATAAACAACTTGCTGATGTTGTTCAAGTTTGTGATTTGGAGAGACAGAACCTGAAGTGTTGTTTTGACCAAGAGGGATCACCTGCAGATGTTAAACGGGAAACTAATGGAAATAAAGATCCTGAAGATAAAATTAATTACCTGTTTGAAAATTGATGAGTGGTGTGGAAGTTCAGCAAATGGGCTGAGCTTGGAAAACATTGGTGATAAGCCAGCACCTGTGAAGGGAGTCAATAAAGCCTAATCTGGGCTGGTCAGCCAGCTAACCACGTGAGAGTTAAGTGGAAAAGTGGCAAGGGTTGACCAAATGCCACTTTGAATGACAGGATCTGGTTTTGCAGGAATTTGATTTTGTTTTTTTTGTAACAAACCCTGTGAATAATAAAGACCACATCATAGTAGATTGACAGAATGTTAAATTTAAAAGTTAAATAGAGATTAGTCTTGAAACAGACTTCTGTAATGCACTACATTATGATCACCCATGTATTGGTTCACACTTTGTAATATACACCTAAGCTAAGATCACAATCCCTTGGTATTTTTGGCTAACATGAAGAATAAATATAGGCGGTTATTAAGTTGGAGTCTGCTGTTACAAGAATTCGATATTAACATACAACATGTAAAGAGGAGTGACAATGTAATTGCTGATTGTTTATCCCGGTGTTAATTTGAAAGTATATCTGTGTTATCCTTGCAGTTAAAGACCACTTCTGTATTACATTAGACTCTGCAATGTGCTTTACGAGTTAATTTTCACGCTGGTGAAAATTCCTTGATGGATGGGGGTGTTATGAGTGCTGAACAGACCTGATGGAAATGGGGTGAAGAGTTAACCATTTCCCCCCCCCCCACACTTGAGAACTATGAACTATGCCGCTACTGAGAGGGAGATGAAGAACAGAGGTAAAGGCATCTGCTATAGATAAGAGAAAGAGAGACGACTGATTTATGTATTATGGCTTTTTCACTGACGGAAAGGTAAACAGAAGAATCGAGACTCTTGGAGGGAATCACGAGCAGGACGGCCAAATGAGAATAGGTGACGTGGTGTAACTGGATTTCCAGAAGGGGTTTCACAAGGCGCCTCTCCCGAGGCCGCTCAACATGCTACGAGCCCATCGTATTAATGGACAAACTCTAGCTCGGGTGAAACGGTGGCTGACTGGCAGGAGGCGAGGGGTAGGAATAAAGTGAGCCCTTTCTGTCTGGATGCCGGTCACTCGTGATGCTCCACAGGGGGGTTCGTGTTGCGGCCGATTCTTCGTACGTTATAGAACATAGACCAATACAGCACAGTACAGGCCCTTCGGCCCCACAATGTTGTGCATACCGTTAAACCCTGACTCCCATGTAAACCCCCTCCCACCTTGAATCCCTCCATATACCTGTGCCGGTGATTTGGACGATGGAACTGATGGCTTTGTTGCAAGATTTAAGGGGATATGAAGATAGGTGGAGACTGAGATGCCATTAGACACACCAGTAGAGTTAGGCCGTTCAGCCCGTCGGCTCTGTTGCACCACTCCGCCATGGCTGATCGCGGTTTCCACTCAACCACGTATACCTGCCTGGTCGCCATATGCTTTGATGCCCTGACCGATCAGGGAACTACCAATTTCTGCTTTGAGTATTCACACGGTATTGGCCTCCACAACCGCCTGTGGCACCGCGTTCGTCAGATTCACTATCCTCTGCCGAAAGGAAATTCCTCCTTTTTTTCTAAAGGGTCCTCCCTCAGTTTCGAGGCTGTGCCCCCCTAGCTTTGCAGATCCACCTGTCTAGTCCTTTTCAATCGGTTTCAATGCGATCCACACCCACCCCCCTCCCATATTCTTCTAAATCCCAGTGAGTCCGGGCTCAAAGCTACTGTGGCCTAGTTAATAAGTCCTATCCTCCCATGATCTTTCTCTGACCCACCTCAGCTCCCGGGCCCCCAGACCCTCTCCATCTCGCCCCTCCCCTTGCTGCCTGGAGCAAAGGTCCCGACACGCGAAAAGCTAAAACAGAGAGAGGGGAAGCGGGGCGGTGGAGAAAGAGACGAGCGAAGAAGGAAGGTGAAGGAGAAAAAAATGGAGCGAAGATGGATAGAAATGGATGGAGAGGGAGATGGGAGGAAATAGAGGGTTGGTAAGGATAGAGGAAGGAGTCGAGCGGAGAGGGAAGGGAGTGATACACAACCCACATTGGATGGATGGAATGCCGGTGACCTCTGTCCGTCAACCAAATCACCCCTCATCCCTCCTCCATCCTCCTCTCTCCCCATCCTCTCCTCCATCATCACCCCCGGAATTCCCTCCACACTCCTTCACCCCTCACTCCCCTTCCAATCCACCCCTCCCGTCTGCCGCTGGCCCCGTCCCCGACATCCCAGGCAATTCCCGCCGACAGCCGCTCCAGCTCCCCCGGGCAGAGAGAGGGGCAACTCCCGCGGAACCCCCTTTTTTCCGATTCAGCCCTCCCAGTAACGGAACCCTCCTCACTCCAATGCGCACTCCTCCCTAACCACACCCGATCCCTCTCCGCCCACTCGGCCGGTCAGGCGGAGCCCGTGGAGTGGAATAAACAGTCGACGATCCGGCTGAAACTGTTCAGCAGCACTGCTTTATTTCCGGGTAAATTTCCGGGAGGCCGTGGGTCTCTCTGGAAACGTCTGAGAGAGCAGGGCGCCTGAGACTCCTCGGGGGGTCTAAATACAGCAGTGGAGACCGGGTCCGGGGCAGTAAGCGGTGATGAAGGGCCCGGGGCATTCCGCAGCACACTTTCCTCCAATGACACTACATTGCGCCGAACTGGCCGCTGGGAGAGATGGAGAGAGTTAGTGAGTGGGAGTGAGAGAGAGAGAGAGAGAGAGAGAGAGAGAGAGAGAGAGAGAGAGAGAGAGAGAGAGAGAGAGAGAGAGAGAGAGACAGAGACAGAGAGACAGAGGCAGAGACAGAGAGAGAGAAAGACTGAGTGGGCGGGAGGGTGAGGAAAGAGGACGAGGGAGAAGGGGAGAGCGCGGGATGGCTTGTGGGAGTCAGTGAAAGGGAGGGAGAGGGACAATGAGGGGCAGCCAGGAGTGGGCTGTAAGAGGGCGGAGGCGTGGGGGAGAGGGGGAGAGAGGGAGCAATGAAGTGTGCCGAGAGGAGTGAGTGAGTGAGAGAGTGAGTGGAGGGGTAGAACTGGTAGGGGACGAGAGGAGTGAGTGAGAGAGAGCGAGTGGAGGGTAGGTCTGGGAGGGGATGAGAGGAGTGAGTGAGCGGGAGTGTGGGTGGAAGATCGGGAGGGGACGAGGGAGGGTGAGAGAGTGATAAAGTAAAAAACAACACAGGCCGTTCGGCCCACACAATCTATGCCGAACCTGCTTCCTTCGCTCTGCCCCGGGACCATCACCCCCGAGACCCCTGCCAACCGTGTACCGATACAAATGTCCCTCAAACTTCCAAATCAGGCTGGCACGGAGTGCTGGCGCAGGCGACCTTTCCCTCAATCTGTCGGCCCTCTGAGTGAAGAAAATTCCCCTCCAGCTCGGTTTTACCCAGTCTATACCCTCATCATCCTGTACACCCCCCTCAAATACCCTCTCAATAGACTACCATCCGAGGAATAAATGCTAATATCCATTTCGCTTTTAAACTTAACATTCAGTCAATCTACTCTGATGTGGTCTTTAATATTCACAGGCTTTGTGACACAAAAAAAAATCAAATTCCTGCAAAACCAGATCCTGTCAATCAAACTGGCATTTGGTCAACCCTTGCCCCCTTTCCACTTAACCCTCACGTAGTTAGCTGGTCAGCCTTCACTGACTCCTTCACAGGTGCTGGCTTATCACCAATGTTTCCAAACTCAGCCCATTTGCTTAACTACCACACCGCTCACAAATTTTCAAGCAGGTCATTAATTTTATCTTCAGGATCTTTAGATAGATTGATAGATAGATAGATACTTTATTCATCCCCATGGGGAAATTCAACTTTTTTTCCAATGTCCCATACACTTGTTGTAGCAAAACTAATTACATACAATACTTAACTCAGTAAAAAAAATATGATATGCATCTAAATCACCATCTCAAAAAGCATTAATAATAGCTTTTAAAAAGTTCTTAAGTCCTGGCGGTAGAATTGTAAAGCCTAATGGCACTGGGGAGTATTGACCTCTTCATCCTGTCTGAGGAGCATTGCATCGATAGTAACCTGTCACTGAAACTGCTTCTCTGTCTCTGGATGGTGCTATGTAGAGGATGTTCAGAGTTATCCATAAATGACCGTAGCCTACTCAGCGCCCTTCGCTCAGCTACCGATGTTAAACTCTCCAGTACTTTGCCCACGAAAGAGCCCGCCTTCCTTACCAGCTTATTAAGATGTGGGGCGTCCCTCTTCTTAATGCTTCCTCCCCAACACGCCACCACAAAGAAGAGGGCGCTCTCCACAACTGACCTATAGAACATCTTCAGCATCTCACTACAGACATTGAATGACGCCAACCTTCTTAGGAAGTACATTCGACTCTGTGCCTTCCTGCAC
The DNA here is from genome assembly GCF_048418815.1 of Hemitrygon akajei. Classification (NCBI taxonomy): domain Eukaryota; kingdom Metazoa; phylum Chordata; class Chondrichthyes; order Myliobatiformes; family Dasyatidae; genus Hemitrygon; species Hemitrygon akajei. Next base: position 1,830,969 of record NW_027331926.1, on the reverse strand, counting down.
AAGGCATCTGTGTTGGCAGTCCAGTCAAGCTTCTCGTCTAACTGTACTCCTAGATACTTGTAGGTCTTAACCTGCTCCACACATTCTCCATTAATGATCACTGGCTCCATATGAGGCCTAGATCTCCTAAAGTCCACCACCATCTCCTTGGTCTTGGTGATATTGAGACGCAGGTAGTTTGAGTTTCACCATATCACAAAGTCCTGTATCAGTTTCCTATACTCCTCCTCCTGTCCATTCCTGACACACCCCACTATGGCTGTGTCATCAGCGAACTTCTGCACATGGCAGGACTCTGAGTTATATTGGAAGTCTGATGTGTGCAGGGTGAACAGGACCGGAGAGAGTACGGTTCCCTGCGGCGCCCCTGTGCTGCTGACCACCGTGTCAGACCTACAGTCTCCCAACCGCACATACTGAGGTCTAACTGTCAAGTAGTCCACTATCCAATCCACCATGTGAGAGTCTACTCCCATCTCCGTTAGTTTGTGCCTTAAGATCTTGGGCTGGATGGTGTTAAAGGCACTAGAGAAGTCAAAGAATGTAATCCTCACAGCACTTCTATTAGTATTTCTATTAGTTTACCGTTTAACATCTGCAGGTGATCCCTCTTGGTCAAAACAACACTTCAGGTTCTGTCTCTCAAAATCACAAACTTGAACAGCATCACCAAATTGTTTATCCTTAAATTTCAAAACAAACTGCAATTGACTCGCAGGCACCTTGTTAACAAGCCATTGTTCAGTTAACGGTCCGTTCACTTTGATCAACAGTTCTGAAACCAAACCGACCTTAAGTTTTCTTTATTCAGAAGTCTAGGAACAATACGTTTCCATTTTTCTTCAATAATATTCATCTCACCAGCTTTCATCTCCTCATTAACTTCTGACACAAGTGACTAAGAATCCCCACTTTCTATCGGTGCCAAGGTTAACCCTTTCTTCACTGAACCAAGTCCATCTGACCCAAAAGGACTGCATTCCTTTTTAACCAACTCAGATCCCTCAGACCCTTTCTGAGTTTCATCGCAAGGTTCAGTACCCTGTGCATCCACATCCTTCACATCCTGAACACAAGCAAACGGGAAATCTGCGTCTCCTAGGCTTTAATACCAGTCCCCCTTTCAAATTCCAAGATCCCCTGATCCTTCCAGCTAATCTCTGGGCAACCCCCATCCGGTGCTTACTCAATCTTGCGTGTTATAACAACCTTGTCTGCAAACCCAGCAGACTCCCTCAGGGAGCGGCATCCTTTTCATTCTAGAACTACCCTCATATCATCGGGAAAACACTTAAATTCTTCAACTGCAAACGGCTCTTTCAAGCTACCAGTGACCAACGCTGGACCTTCTAGCTGCCCCATCTGTTTCCACACTGTAATTGTTATATGGTTACTAAGCCCTCTCCGAACTTTTCACCCACCTCTTTCAGAGGCCGTCCACTGCGGTATACTTAATAATTCCTATTCTCCCATTATCTTTCTCTGACCCGCCACAGCTCCCGGGCCCCCAGACCCTCTCCACCTCCCCTCGCTGCCCAGAGCAAGGGTCCCGACACGCGAGAAGCCAAAATTGAGGCAAAAACTTACTGCCAAGAGCCACGCTGTAAGCGAGCACCAAAAGGATGGAGAGGAGGGCGAAGGTTTTCACGGAAGGAGTCATGTTGGAATTTGCTCGAGGATGCAGATCGTTCAGGAGCGGCTGTTCACGCAGTAATAAGCTCCCCCCGAGACGGCCGGCGTATTTATGTGGTGAGATGCCACTGGACACGTCAGCAAAGACACGGTCAGAGACTCGGGGCGCTGGGAAGGATGTGCTCCGGAGGGCGGTGCCCATCCTTGTTCACTCCACAAGGCGGAGACGGGTCGGCACATTCTGTTCCCGTTCCACAAACGTTCAGGAGACAGGCTGACAACGCACGGCTGATTCCATTATAACAGTAGTTATAATCTGTGACTTCAATCTACATGTAGATTGGTTGAAACCAAAATGGTAAGGGTGCTGAGGAAGAGGATTTCTTGGAATGTATGCGGGATGGTTTTCTGAACCAACATGTCGAGGAACCAACTAGAGAGCAGGCCATTCTTGATTGGGTATTGAGCAATGGGGCAGGTTTAGTTAGCAATCTTGTCGTGCGAGGCCCCTTGGGTAAGAGTGACCATAATATGGTGGAATTCTTCATTACGATGGAGAGTGACATAGTTAATTCAGAAACAAAGTTTCTGAATCTTAAAGAAGGGTAACTTTGAAAGTATGAGACGTGAATGAGCTAAGATAGACTGGCAAATGATACTTAAAGGGTTGACGGTGGATATGCAATGGCAAGCATTTAAAGATCGCATGGAAGAACTACAACAATAGTTCATCCCAGTTTGGCAAAAGAATGAACCAGGGAAGGTAGTGCACCTGTGGCTGACAAGGGAAATTAGGGATTGTATCAAGTCCAAAGAAGAAACATATAAATTAGCCAGAAAATGCGGCACACCTGAGGACTGGGAGAAATTCAGAGTCCAGCAGAGGACGACAAAGGGCTTATTTAAGAACGGGAAAAAAAGATTATGAGAGAAAGCTGGCAGGGAACATAAAAACTGACTGTAAAAGCTTTTATAGATATGTGAAAAGAAATAGATTGGTCAAGACAAATGTCGGTCATTTACAGTCAGAAACAGGTGAATTGATCATAGGGACAAAGACATAGCCGACCAATTGAATAACCACATTGTTTATTTCTTCACTAAGGAGGACATAAATAATCTTCGGGAAATAGTAAGGGACCGAGGGTCTAGTGAGATGGAGGAACTGAGGGAAATACATGTTAGTAGGGAAGTGGTGTTAGGTAAATTGAAGGGATTAAAGGCAGATAAATCCCCAGGGCCAGATGGTCTGCACCCCAGAGTGCTTAAGGAAGTAGGCCAAGAAATAGTGGATGCATTAGTGATAATTTTTCAAAACTCCTTAGATTCTAGATTAGTTCCTGCGGATTGGAGGGTGGCTAATGTACCCCCCCCCCCACTTTTTTTTAAAAAAAAGGAAGTAGAGAGAAACCGGGGAATTATAGACCGGTTAGTCTGACATCGGTGGTGGGGAAAATACTAGAGTCGGTTATCAAAGATGTGATAACAGCACATTTGGAAAGAAGTGAAATCATCCAACAAAGTGAGCATGGATTTCGAAAGGAAAATCATGTCTGACGAATCTCATAGAATTTTTTGAAGATGTAACTTGTAGATTGGATTGGGGAAAACCAGTGGATGTGGTATATTTCGAGTTTCAAAATGCTTTCGACAAGGTCCCACACAGGAGATTATTGTGCAAACTTAATGCACACGGTATTGGGGGTATGGTATTGATATGCATTGAGAATTGGTTGGCAGACAGGAAGCAAAGAGTGGGAGTAACCGGGAGCTTATCAGAATGGCAGGCCGTGACTGGTGGGGTACCGCAAGGCTTAGTGCTCGGACCCCAGTTGTTTACAATATATATTAATGATTTAGACGAGGGAATTAAATGCAGCATCTCCATGTTTGCGGATGATATGAAGCTGGGCGGCGGTGTTAGCTGTGAAGAGGATGCTAAGAGTATGCAGGGTGACTTGTATAGGTTAGGTGAGCGGGCAAATTCATGGCAGATGCAATTTAATGTGGATAAACGTGATGTTATCCACTTTGCTTGCAAGAACAGGAAAACAGATTATTATCTGAATGGTGGCCGATTCGGAAAATGGGATGTGCAACGAGACCTGGGTGTCATTGTACACCAATCATTGAGGGTGGGCATGCAGGTACAGCAGGCGGTTAAAAAGGCAAATGATATGTTGGCATTCATAGCAAAAGGTTTTGAGTACAGGAGCAGGGAGGTTCTAGTACAGTTGTATAAGGCCTTGGTGAGACCGCACCTGGAGTATTGTGTGCAGTTATTGTCCCGTAATCTGAGGAAAGACATCCTTGTCATAAAGGGAGTACACAGAAGGTTCACCAGATTGATTCCTGGGATGGCAGGACTTTCATCTGAAGAAAGACTGGATTGACTAGACTTATACTTACTGAAATGTAGAAGATTGAAAGGTGATCTTATTGAAACGTATAAAATTCTAAAGGGATTGGACAGGGTAGACGCAGGAAGATTATTTCCGATGTTGGGGAAGAGCAGAACGAGGGGTCTCAGTTTAAGGATAAAGGGCAAGCATTTAGGACCGAGATGAGGAAAAACCTCTTCACACAGAGAGTGGTGAATCTGCTGAATTCTCTGCCACAGGAAACAGTTGAGGCCGGATCATTGGCTATATTTAAGAGGAAGTTAGATATGACCCTTGTGGGTAAAGGGATCGGGGGTATGGAGGGAAAGCAGGTACAGGGTTCTGAGTTGGATGATCAGCCATGATTATACTTAATGGCGGTGCAGGCTCGAAGGGCCGAATGACCTTCTCCTGCGCCTATTTTCTTTGTTTCTATGCTTGCAGAAGGAATTAGAGAGACTAGAAGAGAGGCAAATAATTATGAAGGAATTTCATATAGAGAAGTGCCCAGTCTTACTCTTTGGCAGAGGGAATAAAGGCTTGGACTATGTATAAACAATCTATGCAACAATAAATTAATCTGTTTGTATCATCCGTATTGTTTGTTTGCTTGTTTTTTTTTATTTGCTGCGTGTACCCTCCTTTCCAGATTGGTTGTATATCAATGTCTAGCTGAGTGTCCGTGGTGAGCCGACTTCTGGGATTATTGGATGCACTTCCAATCTGTGTTTCTTTTGCTTCTTTGACTGTCTGCAAATAAAGGGTTAACTGCACCTGTCATTCTGTAGAACCTAATGAAGGGAGTGTCCGTGGGGATTGATGACGTCACCGCGGAGGAGTGGACGCTTGTTACCTGGTTATATGTCCCCCTCTCAACGCCAGTCTCAGTCAGAGACGCCAGTCTACGCTATCACAGACAAGCGGGCTCCGGGTAGAGAGAGGACAGAGGCTGGATCGGGAACAGGATCTGGAGTCTTCCCGCAATGGATCAGCAAAATGCATCGCGGAACGCTGCGGCATCAGTAAGGGATATTGACTGGGCGTATCCATATCTGGATAAAAATCCTAAAGGAATATCGTTGGACTTTCGAATCTATCAGGCGCTTAGGACCGTCAAAATGGTTTACTATCCTATACTCGCCATTGTAGCTGTCCCTGGTAAGTGTCTCGTCTCTTCCTCGTGATTAACGTTGAAAAGTATGAGTCAGCTTCTCTTTCATACTTGTCCTCCAACGACGCGCTAATTGCATGACAGGTCTCTCAAACCGGTACCGCTTCAGCAACACCGGCTGAGTGAATTACGGACGTTCTCTCTCCAGCTTCGGGGCTGTCAGCGTCTCGGTTACTTCTCTGTCAGGCAAACGTTACCTGTGTCTCTTCTCCTGTCAAACGCTGCCACCAAATGATCTCACATGCACCTTCACTCCCAGAGAAGCAAGTCCGGGCTCTCGCAGCCTCTCCTCATAGTGAGTGCCTTCCAATCTACGCAGTATTCTGCCAAATTATATCTGCACCCTCTGTGTAGTATACACATGCTTCTGGTGCTTTATGTTCCACAGCCCATTTGGGACAAGGTAGGATAACTCAGCTATCTCGAAGGAAGGAAGGAATGAATGAACACATAAATATATAAATAAGTATCTCAAAGACTAACAGTTAAAGGGAATGAGCCCACGTGGCCAACAATACCGCCACGATATTCCGCCTGCACAAATAGTGCAGTTGAATCTGGCAGCCTGCAGACGGATATCGATTGTTTAAGCGAAAGTATTAGCCTTTAGGCGGACGGAGTACAATGCTACTAAAGGCGAGGGAAGGAGAAATGGAAGAACAGAATATTGTTCAGTGAAAAATGATTGCAGTATGCTGCCGTGTGGATGCACTTTAGAGTGTTTGGTCTTCACTCACAAAAGCTTGCTTTGCAGCAGTAGCATAATAACAAAAAGGCAAATGGGGTGTTGGCCCTCATTGCTACAGGGTTGAATTTAAGAGCAGGGAGGTTATGCTGCAACTGCACAGGATACAGGTGAGGCGGCAGCTGGAGTACTGTGTGCAGAACCAGTCTCCTGACTTGAGGAGGGATTTACTGGCGTTGTAGTCGTTTCCCCATTTTGATTCCAGACATGGGGTGCCGAGACTATATGCTGACACTGAGTCGCCTGGAACTGCACACACTTGAATTCAGAGGGATCAGATACGATCTTTTAGCCAAATGTAAAAATGCGATAGAGATAGGTAAGACAAGGACAGGAAAGTTGTTTCCACTTGTAGTTGAGACTAGAACAAGGAGACATCGGCTGCAGCTTCTGGGGAGTGAATTTAGGACGGAGATGAGGTGGAACTGCTTTTCCCAGAGCGTGCTGAATCTGTGGAATTCTCTGCCCAATGGAGAAGTGGGGGCTATATCAGTAAATATATTTCAGAAAAGATTGGATATATGTTTAGCATATTAGGGGTATTAGGGGTTGGTGGGGGTTGGGAGGCAGGCAGATGAAAATGAGTCTATGGTCAGATCAACCAGGATCATGTTCAATGACGGAGCATGGCAGTCCGAACAGATCGACTATTCCGGCTCCTATTTCTTCTGCGCTTCTGCTCTAATGTTCTCTCGTGTTTACAACTGAGGGAAGTTGAATTACTGTCACCGTGATACTTGGTACTTAATTAGTGATCAGTTCATTATCACATCCCGCTTTCAGCTCCTTCTCCTGACCACAAATGTCAGAATACATTCCATTGATATCACTGCTTAGCCCACAGTGTCGGGAGTTGAATTCGGTCACTGGTGCACCAGGCCCTCTCCACCATTCCATCATAGCTGAACTATTACCCCTTTCAGACACATTCTGGGGCACATTCTCCGTATCCATTGACGTCCCGACAAATCAAGGGCATATCAAACTCTGCTGCAAAATGGTGGCAACGAATTGTTTCCCATAGCCGCCTGTGGCGAGAAATTCCACATATTCACCAGCCTCGGTCTAAAAGAATTCCCATCCACCTCTGTTCTAAAGTGATGTCTTTCTATTGTAAATATTCATCCTCTGGGTGTAGACTCCACAACTACAGAAACTATCCTCTCGGCCTTTCAATATTCAATATATTTCAATAATATTCCACTCATTATTCTGAACTACAGTATAATCACGACCCATTTAATAATGGCTTGCATAAACTCCGTAGTAGATACACTGATTCCATGTCCACCTCTACTCTCGTAAATGCTATCGATTAAAATACTTGTCTTCAGAGAATGTTTCCATCCAAGTGTGTGTTAATAGTCTTTATCTCCGTCCGCATAGTGAACGTGGTGACAATCGTCATCCTGTCGCGGGGAAAGTGCGGTCTCTCCAAAGGCGTCACAAGGTACCTGGTTGCCATGGTAGCAGCGGATCAGTTGGTCGTTCTTTTCGATCTGGTATTGAACAAGATTCCGATGAGTTACATGCCAATCGAGGTTTTCCTCTGGTCGAATCGTGTTCGCGTGTGTAATATCCATGCAGTCATGCTCTACTCCGCCACGGACTGTTCTGTCTGGTTCACCGTCACTTTCACCTTTGATCGATTTGTCGCCATTTGTTTTCAGAAACTGAAGCGAAAATACTGCACCGGGAGAGCGGCGGCTCTGGTTCTGGGGACAGTGACTCTGCTGAGCTGCCTAAAGAACATTTTCTGGTACTTTTTGCTAGATGGTTCATATTCCATGTCACGTTGGTTCATGCTCTGTTTACGTTCTTTTCGTTTTCTCCCATCTCAGGAGACAACATTTACGCTGATACATTCCCTCCTCACCCCAGTCCTTACCCTTTGTCTTGATTCTCCTGTTAAACAGTTTAACCATCAGGCACGTCTTAGTGGCCAGCCGAGCCCGGAGGAATCTGCGTGGTTCGCGCGTTGGCGAGACGCCCGCCGACCCGGAGATGAAGAACCGCAGGCAATCCCTCCTGTTACTGCTGGTGATGTCTGGGAATTTCATCCTGCTGTGGGCGCTGCTGACGGTGTATTCCGTATGGGATAGCATTTATTTTTACATTATCGTTTCTCCCCCGGATACTCCTCGGGAACTGGGCTACATGCTTCAACTGCTGAGCTGCTGTTCCAACACGGCTCTTTACGCCGTTGTCCAAACCAGGTTTAGGATGCAGTTCAAGGGGACAGTGAAATCTCCCTTACGTCTAATGGCAAAGTGCGCTCGGCTTTGTCAGGAGAGCATTAATCCTCAGTGACGCACCGAGATATCCCATGCGCAGTTCAATTGGAGCTCTGGACGGCCCCGATTAGCTTCCGCCCTCCACCCGTCCATGCATAAACAGGATCAGGCAGTGTTCCAGTCTGCCTCCACTCTGCTCCTTCCATTTTAATTTATTCACGTGTTCCCTGTAATGTCTCCCTCAGTTCCACCAAGTGGATGATTCTACCCTTACTTGTATGCGATGCCTTGACATCACCATCGCAATACGACCGTTGTCCCCTGCCAGTATTCCGTGGGGCCCGAATGCCTGCTCAGGTACGCCTGATGTAGCTCCACCTCTTTCCTCTGGCGCGGGCTATTGATTCCAAAAGCCCCTGCCTTTGAGCCGTTCAGGAAGACTGGATGCAGTGCAACTGCTTTCTTTTGGAGATCTGTCCACCATCTCGAGAATAATTTAATAAATCGCACTGAGGGAAGTTCACATGATGTTTATTTATTTATTGATTCCCTCGTAGCCTGGCCTTCCTCATTCTCCGGTTAATTATCCGACTTTCTACCCATTTCCCGCCGCTGTGGGGAAATAGGTTTCTCCCACAGACTACTCCTATAGACCAGATTGATAGGTTAATTTGTCATTGTAAATTATCCCATTAGTAGGGTGGCTCGAAACGTGAAGCTGTACGACAGCCATCGCCGAGACCTTTGGGATTAGACTGGAATTAAGACTTTTGATGACTCGTTCCGGTAGGCTGAGACAAGAGACCGAGATGCATTGGATAGCATGGCTTCAAAGAGAGTACAGAGTGCAGTGGTGGAGGGTAGCCATTCTGCATGTGACAATTGTTGCGAATGTTCTGGTTTGACTTGGATGTAATGGGCGGGGCTCAAAAATACTCTTGGAGACGACACAAACTTGATGGAGTTGTCGATGATGAGGGAGCCTGGTGAAAGTCCAGTTGGACATGTAGCCGCGAAATGGCAGCTTTGTTATACTAATACGAACTGATAGAATAAAATACTGATACAATATGTCAGTTCGGTCTCGAAAGAGAGAGAAATGGGAGAATAAGAAATATCTTTTGGAATATAGAGAAAATGGAGAGAACAAAAAAAGGTTTATGCTGAGGTACTAGAAGAATGTTCCGCTTGGTTGGGTTACGGACACGCAACACTAGGGAAAGTACCTCTTACGTGCACGCAACACTGTAAAAGTTTCAGCAGCAATAGAACACACCTGCAGTCTGGTTTTGCTGTTAACAATCACTATTTTATTGGTAACTACGTAATATAGTATTATGCATATATAGGTGTGTAAACAAATAATGTTCCCAAACTTATTCAAGCTCAGGTGGCAAGTGTTACAGTCTTACGATGGTATGTAAGAAACTTCTGTTCAGTTCAAATACACAGAAATTGAAGTGTGAGAGAGATATTTGTAATCCAAACAAACAGGTGTCGTCGATCTTCCCGTTGTTCTCTGAATCCTCACACGAAACATCACTAACAGGAGGTCATCACAAGTCGGACCATCTTCAGGGGATCCACCACCCAGGCAAGGGTGGACACGCCGTTATATTCCACAAGGTTACCCCAATCACACACGTGATAGCTATATATCCATATCCACGAACTACGAAATAGCTCTAACAGTGATTTTCCACGCGGGAGCCTTTCTTCAGTGAACTACCACACCCAGACAACGGGTAAATGCGCACATACTATTCACAAAGCTTTTCCCCTCACCAGAGAACCTACTCCTGCGGATTAACTCTGTGACAATCACACTTTCGTATCTCAATGGAAATGAACTCACCTTCACCGGCTGCTTGGAGACCGAGTCCAAACAGTGATCTCTTTGTCGCAAGTCTCCTTCTGTTAGAAACCATCTCTACCTCTCCTCTCTGCAAACTTCTTCTAGTTCCAGCACCCTGTGAGAGTCATTCATTATTACTCTGGATCTACATCAACTCATCCATTTGGGCTACCGAAAGTTTAAACCAGCGACCGACTCACTGGTGTCTTCCATTGACCGAAACCATCTTGACTCTGACTGTGTGTCTCTATGTCCTTGTATATTCATAACAACTTGCAGAAAAATGTAAACATCCATTGTCCATCAAATAACGCCACCTCTCTCACCACAGCAATATAGCAAATTTTAGAGTCAACAGAAATCCAGCAGCATCTAAATATCAGTCTGATTCTCTCGCCCTTTTTGATGTCAAGTGACAGTCCATAGAAAGAATGAACCCTGGGTGCATATAACAGTCAAAGCACATGTCCGTGCACAGGTAATTCAGTAACTCTGATGTTTGAGTCACTCATCTGCAAAAATACAAACATAGATTTGTTTGCCGTCAGCAGGTGGCAGATTCTGATGCAGGGATTTTATGTTGCAACCCAGGGATCGCATTTTCATCACAACGCATGAAAGACAGTCCATAATTAATGTCCGACAGTGAGTCCTTCCGGGGTTTGTGATATATATATATGTATATAACTGACTTGGATGTCTGCAAATTGGCTGATTAATATTCTGGCAGATGAAACAAGTACATATGTTTACAAACATACACAAAGTGCAGGCAATTTTCAAGCGATAGTTGCAATGCACTCTAAACCAGAGAACACTACAACACAGTACAGGCCCTTCAACCCACCATGTTGTGCCGACACATAAAATCCTTTAAAAAAAAAGTACTAAACCCACACGACCGCATAACCCTCCATTTTCCTTTCATCCATGTGCCTGTCCAAGAGGCTCTTAAATGTCTCTAATGTTTCAGCCTCCACCACCATCACTGGCAAGTCATTCCAGGCACTCACAACCCTCTGTGTAAAAAACTTACCCCTGATGTCTCCCCTAAACTTCCCTCCCTTAATTTTGTACTTATGCCCTCTGGTGTTTGCTATTGGCGCCCTGGGAAACAGGTACTGACTAACCACCCGATCTGTGCATCTTATAATCTTGTAGACCTCTATCAAGTCCCTCTCATTCTTCAACGCTTCAAAGACAAAAGTCCCAGCTCTGCTAACTTTGTTTTATATGACTTTTTTCTCCAAACAAGACAACATCCTGGTAAATCTCCTCGGCACCCTCTCCATACCTTCCACATCCTTGCTATAATGAGATGACCAGAATTGAACACAATACTCTAAGTGCGGTCTCACCAGAGATTTGTAGAGTTGCAACATGACCTCTCTACTCTTGAACTCAATCCCCCTGTTAATGAAGCCTAGCATCCCATAGGCCTTCTTAACTACCCTATCAACCTGTGCAGCGACCTTGCGGGATGTATGGATTTGAACCCCAAGGCCCCTTTGTTCGTCCACACTCTTAAGTAACTGACCATTAATTCTGTACTCACTCTTCTGGTTTGTCCTTCCAAAATGCATCACCTCACACTTGTCCGGATTGAATCCATCTGCCATTTTTCTGCCCATCTCTGCGGCCTATCTATATCCTCATGTAACCTTCGACAACCTACAGCTCCATCCACAACGTCTCCAATCATCGTGTCGTCGGCAAACTTACTCATCCATCCTTCCGCCTCAACATCCCGGTCATGTACAAAAATCACAAATCGCAGGGGTCCCAGGACAGAACCCCGCGTCACTCCACTAGTCACGGACCTCAAGGCAGAATACTTACCTCCATAACTACCCTCTGAACCGGAGAACCATGGAACATTACATCACAGAAACGGGCTTTTGGCCCCTCTTGGCTGTGCCGAACCATTTTCCTGCATAGTTCCACTGACCTGCACCTGGGCATTATCCCTCCAAACCCCTCTCATCCATATACCCCTCCAAGTTTTTATCAAATGTTGAAAGTGATCCCGTATTCACCGCTTCATCTGGCAGCTGATTCCACACTCCCACTACTCTCTGAGTGAAGAAGCCCCTCCCCCAGTGTAGGATAACGCTATGCCTCATACATTTACGGTCATGTTTTATGTATTTCATTTAGCAGTTCGGTCAGAGCAGTCTGTTCTGCTGGCAGACTGTTTGGGTTACTGTTGAAGATAACAAATGCGAGCTATCGAATTGGTATGGTAGAATTAGTGGCAGATTTTCGACGGGAGATGAGGAATGAAGACGCTGGGAGAACGGATCGTAGGATTTTAACTGTGTAGCAGTCCCGTTTGTTCGAGATGGATTGCGAGCGACGTTCGGAAGATGTCCTGTGTGCTTTCACATTGACCGAGGGAGCAGCACGCGAGTTCCAAGAAAGTTCCAGGTCAGATCCAACTTGTGCATATTTGACTGTTTAATTACAATGGGCTTTCTTCTTTTTGTTCCTCGTTAGAAACCCATTAAATAAGATTGATACAATAATCCCTTTTAATCGTATGCTGTCTGTTATTTCATGGTACTAATTTGTAACAGGGTTGCCAATTACACAGCAGTAAAACCAAACGGGGTGGAATCACTACCTATACGTTTCTATATGCCACGAGATGCATTTTCTTGCTAGGATACTCAAAAACTTCTTAATGGAATGATACACATGACAGAATCGAAGAGAGACCGCACACACAGAAGCGCTCAATCGGTCAGAGTAAGAATATCGCTCTCGTCTGAGCTCTCTCGTTAACAAGACGCTTTCGACATTGAAATGGCGCTCACTGGAAGTTTTTCCTAAACATGGTGACTGATCTATTATCATTTCTTAACCCCATTCTCTTCGTTCTACCCGTGACTTTTGTAACCCCTTCTAATCAAAAACCTTGCAACCTCTGCTTAAAACATAAGGACAAGCTGACTGGTTTCTATCTATTACATCACCTGATTATATTCTATGTAACAGCACAGCATGAAATCTAGATCTATTTTCTGCGAATTCAATATATTTAAAAATCATACTCTTCTGGCATGCTAGCCTGTAAAATAGGGAGAGAGAGAGAAAGAGAGAGAGAGAGAGCGAGAGAGAGAGAAAGAGAGAGAGAGAGAGAGAGAGAGAGAGAGAGAGAGAGAGAGAGAGGAGAGAGAGAGAGAGAGAGAGAGAGAGAGAGAGAGAGAGAGATCACATTGTTTCACTGTGTCTCCACACCGATGAACTGCCAATTACCCAGAAAGAGTGTCTTCAACATGATAAAATTCCGAGTCAATGATTATCCACTGGCTATGAAAGGACAGGAAAATATAAATATTGGGGAGTGTCAATGGGCACCTGGCGAATTTCCTTGTTCTTCTGAGGAACTAAAGAAGTAAGGGTGCCGTCCTGACAACGACGCAGCTGGACATTGCCGAATTTTTGCTTTTTTTTTTCTCTTCAACCAGGGACTTGAATCAGGGTTCAGGATTGCTAATTCAGGTTTAGGAGCAGTTGTGACATCGCAAATGTCAGGTTCTTGAACGAGAGTGGATACCGGCGCTCACCGCACCACTGATAAATCCTGAACCCAACAAGGCCATTTCTCAATTGCCCGGAACTTTCGGAATATTTAGAGCTGCCTAGTGTTGCAGCTTTCTTGAGAATTATGTAAGTACTTTATCTGTAGGGCAAATTTTAAAGCAGTTTTGTAGTGACTCCGATGATCCTCTTTGTAAATATTATGATTGGAACAATATATAGCCTATTCATGTTTAATCCTTTTTCACATTCCTCTTTTAACGCATACATACTGTTCGCGTCAAATGTAAGACGCTATGACATTTGACAGGTGTAAAAACACCCTGAATGCCAATTTTTCGCAGAAATTGTTTGACTTTTCCTAAAGTGATACAAAATGCGCAATATTGAAAATATTTTAAAAATGTATACTTTTGTACATTCAGTATGTTCCGGGTCAAGTTTGACCCGTATCTTTTGGAATGTGTTTTAAATCCACCAGTGTGGTTTGTGGAAATATTAAAACTGTAAAACTGTATATGCCATGCCTGTGTATATCTTTATGGGTCTGTAGTGATAGAGTTCAAGGGCAACCGTGACACTGCAAAAAGACCTGCCTGCGTTCCCACCACATTTGCCCAGGTTCCCACCGACAGGCACCTGTTGGTCTCTGAAGTCCCCTTTTTTACTTGCAGGTCGCTGTCCTTTCCGCCAGTACATGCTCAGCAACCCACGAAAATAC